>NC_056744.1:278021558-278254058 GCF_019279795.1 Protopterus annectens
ATCAAATGCAATCATATGACGTGGCAAGTCAGCAACAGAATTCTTATGAAGTTTTCACCTGATAGTGTTTAAACTGACAAATTATTTTGTATGTCAGAGCTATATACAAGTATATCATGAAGTTTCTAATTATGCTGTTTCTTAATGCTCTAGTCTCTCTTTCTAGACAAGGATTTTCAAACTTGATATTATATAAGACAAAACATAAAATAGTTGCATGGTTCGATGGTTAAGGGACTGATTCTAGTAGATGTTGTTGTGGACCATTTGCTTGCACTTAACATCCCATAAACAAACATTCCACAAACTATTTTACCCTACTGAGATAATTATGTAATACATAATATATATTGCAGTCATTTATTACAGGGGGATTTTGTTTTCTTGTAAGCTCTCTGTCCCAACTTGTGCCTCTGCCCCAACTCTCTTAATGTCTACATATGCCACCTTTGAGGTTGTGATACCTTGAAGAAAAGTAAAAATACACTATAACCCATTGTTCTGAGATAGTGCATCCCAGAGGATAGTAAAATTATGAGACTGGAAGTATGGAAGGTAGAGCCCCTCACATCTTATGGTTCAGTGCGGTAGTACAACCTACTTATAAACAATGTGTATTTTAAAAAAAAAAAAAAATCACACAATGGCAAAGGATCGTTATGAATTTAATTTCTGGAATGCTAAATAGTTATAAATTGTATGCTAGTACTTCTGATAGATTCAAGGTTTCTACCTTATAGCTCCATGATCTTTTTGTAGTTTCACATTATTTCCATGTTTGCACCCACTTTTACATGACCTACAAGTTTCTTGCCAAATCCCAAGTTCATTTAATTTGACTAGAAATTCTTCACCATCCCTGATATTGGTTTTGTGTTCTGGGTTGTGGATGAAAGCAGCTCACTGCTAACAAATAATATATGTTGTCACACAAACACGAAAAACTTGAGAACTCAAACACTGCTGGAAAATAACACAAGGCAGTAACGGTCAGAAATAAGTCATAAAATTACACGTTTCGTCCACCTTTAATCACTGTGAACTTCTTCAGAAAGTGCAAACCCATTTAAACAATCACTATAAATAGTCTTAATTATAAATCACATGATCATCTGATCCAATGAAAATCACATAAAAATGTGCAACATTTAAAAACACTTCATAAATGTTAAATGTGATCATTTAGTGGGAACTATAAGGTCAAACTGGAATGTAAGGAGGCTTTATGGCAAATTATGTTAAAAGCTGACGAATTTCCTGGATTGAATGAAGCTATTAATATTAAATGTTTTTTACAAGCACGGAGACTATAAATATACAGCATATTGCAGTATTATTTTATGCATTGATTGATGACTTTTTACAAAGCTGTTAGTTTTAAGTGTTTGTGTTTGATCACATTTAACATTTATGAAGTGTTTTTAAATGTTACACATTTTTATGTGATTTTCATTGGATCAGATGATCATGTGATTTATAATTAATACTATTTATAGTGATTGTTTAAATGGGTTTGTACTTTCTGAAGAAGTTCACAGTGATTAAAGGTGGACGGAACGTGTACTTTTATGACTTATTTCTGACCTTTACTGCCTTGTGTTATTTTCCAGCAGTGTTTGAGTTAACAAATAATATACATTGCATTTAAAAAGATGTCTGTTAATGCCATGTAGTAGTATTCACACACTTAAAAGGGAAAGTAATTTGCTGGGATTCAGTAAACTCCATGTAGGCTTCACATGAAGCCAACATGGAGTTTACATGCATGTGTGGTGATGCACAGTGAACAGCAGCACTAATTGCAAATTCATGATGTGTACCACATTTAAATGTAAATAAGCATGGTTTTGTGGGTGGCAACAGTGTTGCTGGACAGAAAACCATGCAATGCAACACAGATAACAAATCTGTTTAACCCAGAGCACAGTAGGTTAGTGGGTTTGCATGGAATGCCACAATGATTACCAGGGCTTGGCATATAATACTTCTCACAGCTCTCAATCTCTTAGTGCAAGAAATCTGGACAAAGCACAATATAACGGAAAAAAAGATGACCCAGAAATAAGGACATATTTTACATATTTGCTCTTTTAAAATTAACAGTGTGCTAGAATAACAAGGGGGTTGTGTAAATATACATATTCTGTAGGATTTGAAGTCTGAAACTCAAATGTATGTAATTATTGAGTGAGATCAGTCCTGAGGTCATCCCCGTCATATGGCAGAAAAAACACAGGTTTTATAAGGAACACACCAAAAGATATACAAGACAAAAATCTGGATATTCTGTGAAAATCTGAAGAGTTGCGGGGTTTGATAGTTGGGTATATGATCCAAACAGAGTACAGGACAGTATATAAAATGCAGAGTATTGTGAAATCCCGCAATCTATACAGAAGTTGTGTAAATGATCTGTAAGTGTACATGGACTGTTATGTAAAATAAATACTCAGGAGAAGTGTGTGTATTGAACTGGAACATACAGATGAACTGCAGGAATGAACACAGTTAAAGAGGACAAGTGAAACAACCTAATGTAAAGCAGATGAAGGCATGTCAATGGAAGACAGTTGCAGCAGCAACACCAATCACATATCAATATGTACAGCAAGGACTTCACAGTGAAAATGCGTATTATGTGACTGTCACACAAGGTGACATAACAATGGGGAAGATGTCTGTGTGAGAACAGCATCCTTCTCCGAACAATACAGAGGACATCTATCAGGAATGAGGTAGGGAGCATATTGTGAAGCTGTGCCGACTGATTTGCCTGAATACAAGTGTAATCTCAACAGAGGTCTCCAGCAAGTGGGATACAGATAAAGGGTCAAAGACAACATTAAAAGATGCAAGCACAATTATGGACAATAGTAGCATAATGCCACCAGTAATCCAATATCTCTGACATAACATATGTGATTTAGAGTGATTAGAGATGATTCTGCACAAATACACTTGTTCAACTATTATGCAATGCCGACACTCTATGAGAGTAATTGCATTCACTGTCCAAACCCTGTAACATCTGCTGGAGGTGTTAGGAGGGACACTGCTATACCTATAGGCAACATTATAATCAACACAGGCTTAGCTAACTGGTATGCATGGGAGATACATATGGCAAAATCCACAGTGTCATGAATGTTAACCATGCCATCAGTGTTGTCAAACAGCTATGTATGCACTTTGTGCATCACCGGAACAAGTAACACACATGCATCTGATGTAACATACTCAGTAGTTGTGTTACACACAAGGAAGTAGTCAGCACTATGACCACATGTGGATGGACATTCCACTTACCATCTACTTCAGGACACAGGTCATATAGCTATTGGTGTGATTATAGGGTGTGATGCCTACATTATACTTGGACTGTGTGGTTGTTTTCTTTATGTAACAAATCCCCCCATGTTTTTGTGTTATTGGAGGTATTGTCATGGCTGTGGCAACAATCTTTGGAGTGTGTTGAACTGTCAGTTGGAGTCAATGATTGCCCACAATCTGTAGTCCTTCAGACAGCTGTTTGGACACAGGATGAGTATGGCATCTGTGATGTCTGTCACTTAAATAATGGACAGGAAAGGGTCTAGCAGACTGCGCTGGTGTGTGGACCTGAACACTGGACCTGAGATGTAGGTCACTTCACATATTTCAACATATTTAGATGCCACATATGTGATACAATGGTCTACCCACATGGTGATAAAGCTGTTTATGGCCAGATCTGACTGTTGAGTAAATACCTCAGTTTGGATTTGTGTCAAATTCCTTGGGCTTGTCAAGTTCAAAAGCATGATATTGTTGTTGTCATGCATGCTGTCGATGACCACTTTATGTACATCTAATAGATGTCCAGAACAGTGAAAAAACAAAAAAAAAAAAAAAAAAAAAACAAACAAACTAGAACAACAGGAACCACATATTTTGAATGGGCTCAGTGTATTCATTGTCAAATAAAATCTGTTACTATGGAATTCCACAAACAAAATTTTAAACTTTATTAAAATAAAAAAAGTATTAAAATGTAAGGACTTTCATTTTGGATATTCCAAAACTTCATCAGACAATGTAGTTACTTAAAACTGTCATTTAAATCCCCTCACAGTCATGTCATTGCTAGCAAACCAATAGGATGATGCCAATATTACACACCCCCAAGAAAGATTGTGCCCTTGAGATTTAAAAACATATATATATATATATATATATATATATATATATATATATATATGGCCTGAGGTATCGGAAGCTGACCTGCCATTATATCCTTGACAAGCTGAAGCTACAGCAGCTATCGGTTTGCTATATTTATACATCGTTTGTGAAGGACTTTTGTACGGCCAGATGTTTGGATGCGGAGCTGAATTTGTTGCTTTGATGCTGCTATCTTCTGTGGGCTTGTGTGTTTTTATGATCATCTCCTGTGGTGTCGTTGTTTGGATATATATATATATATATATATATATATATATATATATATATATATATATATATATATATATATATGTGTGTGTGTGTGTGTGTGTGTGTGTGTGTATATATATATATATATATATATATATATATATATAATAAAATAAAAACACAACTGATTATTATACAAATTCATATTCTCATAATTATAGCATTTATAACACTTATCTTTTAAGGGCCTGGACTTTTAAAAAAGGAACTATACTAACTTGCTCATTAAGGGTGGGCCAGTTGGAAGCATTCCAAAAGATTTGCCAGTATGCTTCATTGGTCTCCAAGCATACTTTCCATGCACCACCTTTAACATCCTACCTAATTTGTTCCAGCACAAAGAATTTAGATTGTCCAGGAAATCATGAATATGACTATATAAAGCATCAGTACTTCTCATTTTAGGAATATCATACAAGTGTTCATACACACTTCCTCAAGCCTCCTCTTGGTCTTCCCAATATAAAACCCATCATGTTGTTGAGAAAGCACCATTAATGTAATAGTCTCACTTTATCAATCACCTTTAGTAGTCATTTTAAAAACCTGATCCTTGATCACAACTCTATATCTAGTAAGAATATAATTACATAGTGAGCATCTGACACGTGTTCATACCTTGCCTTTTGTAGGGATGTGAGGGCCATTCTCAAAGATTTTTTTAAGTGTACGACCTCTTCAATACACAATAATAGGTCTACCTCACACCTTATCCCTCAAAAATCTGTCATCAATCAAAATACTCCAGTTTTTATAAAATATATAGAGTTGATGTATTTACTGTCCAAATTAAAAGAGACAATAAGGGCTTGTGTCTGGGTTACCTCAACTTCACACGATTTGTGAAGCCCAACCTCAGCTTGACAAGTGCCACTAAGTAATGGAGCAAAGTGGCCAGAGTTTCTCTTGTATGTAACTTCACTAATAATTTCTTCAATCAAACCCTCTGGATAGCCCCTGTTCAAAAACATGGATTTCATGTTAGCACATTCTTCCTTGAATTTATTATCCAATATTGTCATTCTAGCTACCCTTACCAACTGGCCTTTCACTACTGCCTTCTTATGAAAATAAGGGTGTGAGCTGCTAAAGTGCAGTATAGTGTTGGAATACATGGGCTTCCTATAGTTCCGAGAAATGTATCTATTAATGAAAAAATCCTTCTCCAGTAAAACATTCAAGTAGGGAATAGTCTAAATACTGTAAGAATATGTAAAAGACAAAAAAATAGTTTTACCTTTGATATATTCAATGAAAACTGAGATCTCAGTCTACTTTCCCTTCCAAATAATAAAAATGTCATCTAGGTAGCAAAGATATAACCTGAAACCAGGTTTAAATGGTGAATTATGGATAAATCTATGTTCCCATTTCAACATAACTGCATTAGCAAAAAGGGGGCCCACAGGATATCCCATTGCCACACCCTACTTCTGGAGGTATTAAAACAATATGAAATTAGTCCTCAGGATCAACTCCAATAATTCCTAGTACAATTTAACAGAATCCTGTTTCAAACCTTTCCTGTAAAAATAATCCACAAACCAGGACAACCCAACTCCATGTGGAATAACTGAATACAGGTCTTTCACATCTATTGTAATAAAATAATCCTCCTTATGGAATTCAATCCCTTTATATTCAATAAGTGCCAGGAATCCTTACATAGAGTTTCCTCTTCTTTGAGATAGGCTTTCAATTTAAAGACTACAAACTTTGCACTGGCACTAGTGATCGAACCCATACCATCCACAATAGGCCGCATGGGTGGGTCCTGGATGTTTTTGTGGATCTTAAGCACCTCAAGCATGGTAGGGGTCATAGGTGCCTGTATAGTCAAGTAGTTGTGATCCTTCACTGTAATCCTTCTTTCTACAAATAAGTCCTGCATTTCTGCATAAATTCACCTGTAGGCTTGGTCATTTCATTCAAACTGGATTCTTGATACTGGAGGACATGCAGAATTTTATTGTTGTAATCAGCAATCTCCATAACCACCAGTTCACCCCTTTATCCGGAATCATAAATCAAATATTTTATTTTATTTTACATTTGTTAACCAGGAAAGTCCAACTTGGAATGAAGCCAATTTTCAGCGGAGGCCCGGGGAGAAAAGCTCCAGATGCATGTCTTTGTAACGTGGGAGGAAACCGGAGCACCCAGAGGAAACCCACACAAATGCAGGGAAGACATGCAGACTCCACACAGAAGGCACCCCAGCCAAGAATTGAACCGGAGAACCACTTGCTGTGAGGCAACAATGCTACCGCTGCACCACTGCGTTATCCGATATGCCATCAAATACTTTGAGTCTTTTATAATCTAGTTAATTCCTGTTCACTCTGAGTTAAATTACAAACCTCTGGTTGTTTCACGTGTTTGAGCCTTTCCCTCAGGTCAAGCTCACACATTTTCTCATACAGTATCAAAACTGAGTGGTGGGAAGGATTAAATGTACTAGCCACCCTAAGTGTGTTAATAGTTTGAGGTATGCCATCAAATAACAAAAGCAAGTTAAGCTTTCTAAGAAAAAGTTTCATATCAATTAAAATCTGTGTAAGAGAGGCCCTATTATCCAGTATAGAGGAAATGCCCTTAGAAAACATATCAACACATTCTCTGTCAAGTGGTGTACCAGAATATTTTATATATGTTAAACTCACCTGTTAGATTGGATAAAATCATCGGGCCTTCAGACTTCTGATTATAGGTGTCATCTGTTCTTCCCTTGATGTCATTTATCTCCTCCTCAATTGCTGCTTGGGTAGGGTCCTATTGTTCTGAAGAGGCTGGCCTCTGTTTGAATTGTTGTACTGGTTGTTCCCTTGCCACCGATTCTTTAGTCTTTTGGATCTCCTTAGTGGGGGATTGCCCAGAAGGGACTGATCCTTTATTCCCATTAGTATTATCATTGCTATAGTTGTTGAAATTATTAGAATAATGATAGGAGTCAGTTAAACCATTAACCCATTGGAGCGAAACAGTCTAGTTCCCCAGTTCTGCAAATTAGGTGGATTAGGGTATGCAACACCTTGTTGATATACCACCTGATTCCTTTCAAGCTTTATTGCCTTAATGCTCTAAATGCTAGAAAGCTTGTGTAGATTACTAGTAAAAACCTGAGCATAATCACTTTTTAAGTGCTCATACTGAAGATGGCTCTTAATAAAACTGTACACTAAATTAACTTCCGATATAAGTTTTTTAATATTAATTTTATTATGTTTAGCTACAGTTTCCATATATTGACACCCCATTTGATAAAAAAAAAATAAGCAATTCCTGATGTATGGGAGAATCTCTTTCCATTCCAGTAGGGTAACACTACATTCAGATCCCTTTTGGGACCCTACATCTTCAAAAAGTTCAGATGAAGTAGATATTTTCCAGTTGTAATTTCTTCAATTTAAAAGTTTGTAGTCAAGCTCATCCAAACATTCATGAATATCAGAGTTGTTAGGCGGTGTCACATTATTGAAAGAAAATATATCTATAATCCATTCATTAAAAACCAGCACATCCCCAACATGAGTGTCTAATGACCCTTCATTAACATTATCTTTACTAAGCTGAGGATCCACATGAGTTTTGTCCCCAATTCTATTAGAATTAATATTGTTCACCACCATCCCATTACCATTCATAAACTCAGGTCCTCTGGAGCCATGTTGTGAGGTAATATCATCCATTCTCATTGTCAGTTGCAATATAAGTAGTATAAGATTGCCTACTTGATTAAAAAGTTGCTCAGTCCTGTCAGTGGTAAATAAGGGTGTTGATAATGAAATCCTGTCTGAAGCCATGTCATCCAATTAAGCAGACCACTGGAACAGAGAAAAAAAACAAACAAAAAAAAAAAAACTAACTAGAATAACGGGAGCTACAGACCTCAAACTGGCTCAGTGTATCCATTGCCAAATAAAATAAAACATGTTACTATAGACTTCCACAACCAAAATTTTAAACTTTATTAAAATAAAAAATGCATTAAAATCTAAGCGCTTCCACTTTGTATATTATAAAACTTCATCAGATAATGTAGTTAATTAAAACCATCCTTTAAATCCCCTCACAGTCATATGATTGATAGCAAACCAATTGGATGATTCCAATATTACACACCTCCAGGAAAGATTGTGACCCTGAGATTTAAAAACCTAAATATATAATAATAAAATAAAACTACAACTGATTATTATACAAATTCGTAAAAGCCATACTCACACTCTCTTAGGGTGTGATCTTATATTTTAATATGTTTTTTACATTAATAAAGTTTAAAATTTTGGTTATGGAAGTCCATAGTAACACTTTTTATATTTATCTAACAGATGTAACAGACATGATGTAGAAATAACAACTCACAAAGGTCTGTTGCTCACAGCTGGGATATTACAAGTGCACATTTAGAAAAGGTCCATGATGACATGTCAGTTTACTTCACAGATGAATAGAGTCAGGATGTATCTCTACATGCATGCATCAGGTGCTCCCACCCCAACTCAGATGGATACATTTTGATGTACACCCTTCTATAGGAACAAAATCTGTGTAGAAGGCATGTTGAAATGCATATTCAACCATGTCAGGAAGGTGTATGCAAGCAGTCACATGATAGGCAATCTGTGATGTTGCCACAGCTCTTTGATTCTGTGTGATAGGCCTGGATGAAGGTAAGAGAGTGCATACTGGCTATTTTGATCTGGCCCAGGATTTGAAAACAATCCCTCACACAGTTATCATTGAGGAACCCTTTCAGCTGGGGATTAAACCTGATGTCACTAGATAGGTAATCAGTTGGCTCACTGAGAGAACACATATGGTGAATCAACTTGTACCAGTAGAGCTGTCACCACTGGCATACCTCAGGGATCTGTGTTTGGCTCTTTACTGTTTGGAATCTATTTTTTGACAGTTCAGGCTAAAGTATGCTGCCTTTGGCTTGCCAAGTTTGCTGATTCTGGCATCCTGGGTGCATTCATCAACTCCACCTATGATGATAACATATTACAGTAGGGGCTAATGCAGACAAATGATTGGTGACAAATCCACATGGTCTAAAAATAAAATAAAAAAATGAGTCTTTATTGTGTCCTTCTGCAAACTGGAATTCCCTGATAATTACAACACTGACAATAGTCCTGCTATGCTGAAACCTACTGCTGCAAGCACTGAGAACACATCTACATAACAATCTGAACTTCGACAACCAAGGTCCACACTGGTGTTGAAAGCCTATATTGTGCACATCATAAGTCATGCCATGGTATTCAGATTTGATGATTATGTTACATCACTGTACTTGAACCTCATCAGAACACTAGTATAGAGAATAATGCTTTCTTCTGCATGTACCACACCAGACATATGCAGCAGCTTGAGAGACATCAAGGATTTCTGATCCAGAAAACAAAGGGTCTACAAACCTTGCCTTGATGTATGTGGATAGACTATAAGCCATGTCACTGCAATCTGTATCATATAGGATGAGGTGACTTCTGCCTGGCCTCAAGGCAAGTCTCTGACTCTGCCCTAGTGGGAATAGTGCACATCCACAAATCAGATATTGCTGATGACATCAGCAGTGTCTGGTAAGGAGAATATGGTAATAGCAGTGTGTCACATGCTGACATAAAAGGCTCTCTGTAATGTCAGGCAAATATACACATACACCCACAGTTGACTATAGTGAAACTAGAACCCCTACTTATCTTAGCACACAAACTTCAGAACTCTGTATTTAAGGCAAGTGACACAGCTCAAGTCTGACTTGCAGTATCTCAGTCAACACTTTATAGCTGATGACATCATCAGCATCTGGTGAAGAGAATACAGCAATAACAGTGTCCCACATATGGGTTTAAAAAGCTGTCTGTACCAAGCAAGTGCATACACCTACACCACAACTTACAGCAGTGAGAATAGAACCCCTACCTATCTAAGCACACAGACGTCAGAACTCTGCATTTAAGGCAACCACCACAGCTCAAGTCTTACTTGCAGTGTCTCAGACAAAACTTTATAGCTAATGGCATCAACAGAATCTGGTGAGGAGAATACAGCAATAATAGTGTCTCACATACTGGTGTAAAAGGCTCTCTGTAATGTCATGCAAGGCACACACACACACACACACACACACACACACACACACACACACACACACACACACACACACACACACACACACACACACACACACACACACACACACACACACGCACACACCAGTTTACTACAGTGAGAGCAGAACCCCTACCTATCTATGTACACAGACTACAGAGCTCATTAACTAACACAAGCACCACAACACAAGTCTGACTTGTACAAGGCTGCAGGCCAACTTATAGTGGATGATGTCAGCAATGCATAATGGAGAGAAGATATTGGGAGGCCTGCATGAAATGGATGTGCAGGATTCTGAAAGTATCAAAATACTGTCAATTCATGGATTGGAGTGGTAACTTTATGATACAAACTTTTGCTCTTCTGGCTAGACACACCCAGTTGACTGTAGTGAGAACAGATCCCCTACCTATCTAAGTAGACTACATAACTCATTACTGTATGCAAATGCAATGGCACAAATCTGATTTTTACAATCTAGCGAGACAACTTATAGTGCATGACATCAGCACTGGATGTAGGAGAGAAGATGATGGGAGACCTGCATAGGTTCACAGCTTCATAGGTTCCTAGGAGGTTATTAGGCTAATGGTGACAGGACATTTACAATCCTAAACATGTGAAAACCCAAGTACCCTTATTGAACATAGTTAGATGTTCATTGTTAACAAATTGATTTTGTGATCAGGACTGATTGTCCCTGTCCATGAGGAAAGTAGGTGCCACCCCCAGGGTCAATTTAAAATCACCCATCCAGTTGTTAAAATTGAGCTTTGATAGTATAATTGAGAATCACTAGTTTGCATGTAGTGGGAGTCTAATACAGAGGAGGTGCAATGATTGGGATATATATCTGTCTCTCCAGCATGTTCTGTTTATGTCACATGCTAGGTTGAGATGCCTGGAGCAAGTTATTATTGTCCCATTTGATTTGCGGATGTCCAGCATTTAATTTAGGGCAGGGGCTGAGACTGCGCTATAGGCCACACCCTGGTCGCCTCTCAGCAGCCCGTATGATACTGAGTATAATGACAGGGCATTCGGTCTTACCATGTATGTCATGTTTTGGAAACCCTGGATTCTCTTGGACAGAAACCTCTATGGTTTCTCCAGTTGCTGTAGGTGTCTGCTGAGGTACATACAGAAGGGAGCATTGTACTTAATTATTGGTCTGATAAGGGCCTAGTACAGTGGATCTGTGACCTCTCTGGTCTTGGATACGATGCCCTTAGTTATGATGTGGGCAATGTAGAATGTGTGTCTTACCAGTATGAACACATGGTGACTGAAGTTCAGATTGCTATCAACCAGTGTTCCTAAGTCTGACACCACTGAGTCTGAGCTTAGAGGGGTGCTATGTATAACATAATTAGCATGGCTACTTTTTTGCCAAAGGGGACAATGAGACATTTTCTTGCATTAAGTTCAATCTGTGAGTTTAACACCCATCATTTGTCTGTGTGCAGCCTTTCTGTAATATGTTAACATTGTTGGGGGACTCTATACGATTTTATCCAGTTGACAGTCATCTGAAAGCTTGATAAACCACAGGCTATCTACCATTCCCTGGACTTCAGAGAAATAGTTTTCAAACAGTAGCAGGCCCGGCACAGATCCTTGTGGTACTCCACTGGTAACTAGCTTACTGGTGGAGGTAGACTCTTCAACTTTGACAGTTTCTGTTCTGTTGGTGAGCCAGTTGTCGACCCATCTAGTAAAGTATGTGTTAATCCCCAGATGGGAGAGTTTCTATATGATACCTAATTGAAACATATGAAACTAAAAAATCTACCACTAGAAGATGCTATAGCTTACTTCAACACTAAATTCCTAAGCATCCTTGATTCCCATGCTTCAGCACATATGATAAAATCTAGATCAAATACAGCCCCATGGCTCACAATGGATACCAAATTTAAAATCAAAACTAGGAACAAAGCCTGGGCCAGCTGAAGAACAACTAAAGACCACTTGACCATTTAAAATATAATCAACTCAGGAACGATACAAAAAAATCTGCTTTACTAGACAAAAAAGCTTTTACCAAAATCTCTTACAAAAACACCAAAACCACCCTTAAAAGCTACTGGCAGGCCTAAATCAACTATTACATCCAGGTCATTCTACCACTCCAAACCCAGCTAACCACACCCATAGCTCCCCTGAGACCATAGCTGCCACTTACAATAACTTTTTTCACTGAAACAATATGATCCCTAGCAAATCAATTAACCCCCATAAAACTAAACCACTCCCCTTATCAACCCACCAATCACCCCCAATTAACCTTCCAACCGGTATCCACTAGTTTTATCAAAACACTTATAAAAAAACTAAAACCTACCACCCTCGCTGCTGACCTCCACCCTGCAGAATACCTACAAATAGCGGCAGATGCCATTGCATATCACATATCTATCCTAGTCAACAGAACCTTATCCAAAAGCACTATCCCCTCCCTCTGGAAAATATCCCATGTCATCCCACTCCACAAAGGTTGACATTCTACAGACATATCCAACTATTGCCATTCTTTCCCCCCTAGTCAAAATAATGGAGAAATGTATACAGAGGCAACTAATGCAATACCTTACACAGAATAACTTACTATCTAACTCCCAGCATGGCTTCAGGTCAAACCATAGCACGACCTCAGCCCTCCTTTCCTTTACTAACACCATAAACCAAAATATGAATAACAATTCTCTGCCCTCTTTCTTGACCCATCAAAAGCCTTCGACATGGTCAACCACAAATTTCTCATTATCTCCCTCAAATCTATTTTCCTCAATAAGTACGAAATCCAGTGGTTCCATTCCTACCTGACTGGTAGACAACAGGCAGTATTATGGCAGGGAAAACTCTCCAGGCAGCTACCTCTCACACTTGGTGTCCCTCAAGGCTCCATACTAGGTCCACTACTCTTCTCTATTTTTATCAACAACCTTCACACTGCTATCTCTAAAGCTACCTGCATTCAATATGCAGATGATTCCACTCTGATCTGCTCAGCTACCTCTCCATCTGAACTGCAAGCCCTAATGCAAAATACATTCAACACTATTGAGAACCGGCTCGCCAACCAACACCTACTGCTGAACCCCAATAAAACTAAACGTCTACTCTTCACCCCCACCAGCAAATCTGCCGCACTTTCTTTCTCTGTCACATTAAACAATGGTACCAATATCTCCCTAGATCAACTCACTAAACTTCTACGGGTTATCATAGAAAATAATTGTAAATTTGACCTACAGGTAAACAAAACCATACAGACCATCAATAAAAAGCTTGGGTCACAGTATAGAAACAAAACATTTTTAACCCTACTGGCTAGGACTGCAATCGCCCAGTCAGAGCTACTCTCTATACTCTACTATATGCCTCGCCAGTACTCTCAAACCTCAACAAATCGGAATTAGGTAAACTCTCCCATAGCTACAACCATATTGCCAGATTTGCCACTGGCTCCACTTATAGAACCCACCACTGCCAAAACCTGAAACAACTAGAGTAGCTAGAACTGCCCAGTCAAATTCAATTCAATCAACTCCAAATAGCACACAAAATTTTGTACCACCCTGAGTATACCCCCTCATGCATAAATATCATTAAGCCCTATAGCAACTTGAGATCCCTGCGATTAGCCAACAAACTACTCGTCCAAACCCACAAAGCTAACAATGCTGCTGGTGAATCCCTGTTTGCCAACTTTGTTGGCAAAACCTGGAATTTGGTGCCAAACCATATAGCCCTACAATCTTCCATAGGTCTATTCAAAAATAACCTCAAACAGTATCTCAAAATGAACTGGCTCTGCCCGTGTACCAATCCTGATTAAGTTAAATACTGAAAGGAGAATCTCTAAATATCAAACAGGTAACTATTTCACCAAGCTCTGCATGCTATCTAATGTCTCCTGCCTTTAATTGTGTCTGACCATGTGAATTGTGTATCCCTATTAGGGAACCATTGTATATACTCACTTTGTTTTTTATTCTTTGTTGTTAATGTTGTTTTTGTACTTTTTTATATTTTATATTTTTTAAATGTTATCTTTGTAATCTGTCTAATTGGAGCTTTTCACCACGGGCCTCCGTTGAAAATGGACATATATCCAGTCAGACTATCCCGATAAACAAATGTAAAATAAATAAATAAATACCTGAATGGGGAATTGTATCAAAGCCCTTGGATAAATCAAGATAGGCAGTATGTCCTGTTTTCCCTCACTGAGGGCTTTGGAGACATTATCAAAGAAGTACAAAGGTTTAATAAGCAAGATCTACCCTTGACAAAGCCAGTATGCTTCAGTTTAATAGTGTTGAGCTCACCTATGTCCCTGTGGATAAGGTCCATGATGAATCTTTCTATAGCCTTGCAAAAAAAAGTCTGGTTAGGCTTATGAGTCAGTAGTTCCCAGGGTCAGTTGATGGATATGCAGGCATATTCAACTGGGAAGATGCTTCTAGGTCTGCATGTTACCAGATTGACATGCATTGCATATCACACATTTGATATTAATTTATGTAGTGTAGTTGATATATTTGTGAAAAAGTATGGGAGACACCAGGGTTGCAGTGCTTGTGGGGGCGGGGGGGGGGGGCAACACATGGCTGCATTGTAAATATGTGATGTATTATTCAGTTTGTTAAGTTTCCACAAGTAGTTTTATGGAATAAAGAGTAAAATGGACAGTAAACAGCACTAATACATGCTAAATTTGATTTTACATAGTGCAGCAGTGGTTTCCGTGACAGCTGGGAAAGTGTTTGCACATGCACGATATATATTTCCATTATTTTCCCTGCTGCACACATTTAAGCAGTATGCAAACGCAAGCCGCATTGATAAAATTCTTAGAGTTAGTAATGAGTCTATGAAACACACCTGCTGCTTAGCTGACTATGTGCTGACTATGTGCAAATGCATTGATGCATTCCTTTTTGAGACAAGATGATACTGTATATGAATCCAGCTGCATGTAATACTTTTAAATAAATATTTTGATAATGCGGTGACATTTATTCTTTATAGTACATGTTACTTTGTGTGTTGGCATAAGGCAGCAGGGTTAAGCGCATTGTGCAGAGGTACCTGGAACATTACAGAGCCATCACTATGGCTTGACACTGGTGCTTGATGCCAAACTCTGAGCAAACACAGAGGCCAAAAAGTGAAGGGATTCATTGCTTTTTCTGCTACTTATGTGTTATGCGTATAATGCTTTTTTTGACCAGATTATAGGTGTCAAAATGGGGTAGACAGGAAAGTAGGCAAATGGGGAGTAAGAGGGGAAAGAACAAAGGTAATTCAATGCAAAAATGTGCAAGAGGCAGGTAGGTAAGAACCATAGTGATTCTTTTCCTCAACAGCAAAAACTGATAATATGTCCAGAATATTAGGTGAATTTGGACTGTCACTTCCAAAGAGAGGGGTGGCAACCACGTAATCAAGTTGCATAGCAATTAGTGTGTCAAGATGACACATGCAAAATGGAGAGCTATGTATCAGACAATATTTCTTTGTCTTGGACAGGTACCCATTTTTTTTTAACTCAGTAAGAGAAGAATGCTGTGGGTGGCCATGGTCATGCAGTGGTTAGTTTTGCCCCCTAACAGCAAGAGGTTCTCCAGTTCAGTTTTTGGCTGGGTGCTTTCTGTGCAGAGTCTGAATGTCCTCCCTGCAGTTGCACGGGTTTCCTCTGGATGCTCCAGCTTCCTGTCACATCCCAAAGACATGCTGCAGGTGGATTGGACACTCTAAAGTAGCCCTAGGTGTGAATGTGTGCATGTGTGTGGCTGTTGTGGAAGGTTGGGCACTGGGCTGGCAACTTGATACCATAAAACTCCACTGCCAGTTTTTCTGGAGACTGCTGTTCTGCAGTGGTAATCCTTAATCAGAAAAGCCAAAATAAGAAGAAAAGAAGAATGCTGGGTAAGGGACATAGGTATTTCTGGGTCAGGAAAGTTGGGTAGGTGAGGAAGCACATGCAAATAAACTAGACAAATAAGACAAGAGACAGGGATGGTGAGGGACACAGAAGTTTGGGGAGCACCATAATTGGGGTGAGAGACGGGACAACACAGGCTCATGCCTGTCAAACATGAAGACAGTGAGAACTGAGTACTCACCCACTGGACTGTCATCACTGTCTTCTTACTCTACTGGTGGCTGGAGTGCTTGATGTCTTTTCCTGCTATGAACCATGAGGGAGAGCATCCTCTGCATCCGGCATAGGCATACACCCAGTGCATGAGCCTATGCACCAACTCTGGCATCTCCTGGCAGGTGATGAAATCACAACCTCCTCCATTGCTCCCAGAGGGTACCACTGCACCAGCTGCCAGAGCAGTACCACTTGAGGGTGCAGTAGTTAAGGGGAAGTACAAGCAGTGCTGCCAGGTTGGCTCCCAGACTTGCTGGACATTGGTGCTGGAGACAGTGGAGCAGGGTGAGGCTGATCTACTGGGGCTGAACTTCCTCACTGTGCTGGTATCATTTAGTGATGTGGTACAGATGAATGGTATGGAGACATTTTGACAACACATAATAGAAAATAAAAAAATAAAGATAAGAGTTGGGTAAGAGAAAAAAAGAAATAGAAGTAGTACCATCATATGTGACATAACATAAGTATGCAATTATTTTATCTGAAGTATTACATTTAAATATATGTTCTAACAAATTCACACTATAACTACAGATTGTTGAAAGTAATCTTTGAAATGTGCATATATTGCACATCTGCGTGTTCCACTTATACAGATTACAGTTAGCAGGGCATTTATGTCACTTTTATAGTTTAATTTAATGTAAATATTATTGAAGAAATATGGTACTATATATTTGTTACTGGTGGTATTTGAACCCAGAACCTCTGACTACAGTCTTATATTTGACTTTTAAAGTTGGCTTGTGCTGCAGACTAATGCATGCATACTTGCTATTAGTTAGGATATGCTTGTTCAGTTTGTGACAACTATCTCTATCTTTAACTTTTAAAGCCACAGTAATACTTCTCTTGTGATGCTTAGGTATCACTCACTTCCCTCAGTCTCTCCAGTCAAGCAGCATGAGCCTGTCTGTTGAACTCTATGTCAGCACTGGCTGGGGACAGAACAGAAAAGAACAGAATAGCATTATGCATACCAGTCTTTCCTACACTTAGCTTTCTAAGTATTACAAATCCTCTCTTACCATACTTACACAACTGTGGGATATCTGCAGTCTCAAATTTATTCAACCAATGGTTGAGAGTATCATTTTTGTGCCTATGTAGGTCATTAAAATGATGCCTACACTTTTCTCCATTGCACAGGATACCAGTAGCACTGGATATAGCCTGAGCAAAACTATCCCATGCCTCAGAATTGTACTGGGAGCCAAAATACTCCCCATGCAAAAGCCTTTGGCTATGGTGTTTTACTAGGAGTCCAATAAATATCTTGGTCTCCTAGACACACCACCTCTGTGCCCTATACTTGGCAGCTTCCCCACTATCTCCATGCATGTCTAACACCCAACATAGATGAATGGAAACTGATGTATTTTTCCCACCAATTCCAATTATCAAGATTACTGGTAATGCACAAACCAGAGCAACAATGCCAATCACATTTGTGTGATTTTAAGTGGAACGCAGCAGTGCCAAGCAGGGATGACATAAATATTTGAAATAAGAAGGTTATTCTGACACTTGACCTTAATTTGAGGGGTGTATGTAGCTTAGCTTGGAAATATGTATTGAAAAGTGGAAGGTAACTGCTAGGTGAGTTAAGTTTGCAGACATGCACTGAGGGCATAAATGTCATAACCTGACACATTTGTTTTTCACTTCATACAATGATAAAATTTATTTTTAAAGTGTGGGATTCAAACCTTGGCATAAGGGACAAAATGTTTTCTTCCACAACATTTATTTCCCATCTTTGCTACAGAAGAAGTGTTGCTCAGACATAGTCAGGGATAATTCATAAATACAGCTGACAGTTTGAAATGCTTCACATGTATGTTTGTGACCTGACAAGGTTCTTCTATACAGGTAAAATTGTGTATGTGTTTTATTTAATTGTGAAGGCCATACAAGTCCAGACAGCAGATTTATATGTACAGAAATATAATAGACATTATATCCTCATTCATATATCTGAAAACACACTGGGAGCCTTATCCCTCATGCATATAATTCATATCAGCTCCACTATCTAAAGTGTTATATGTGAAAGTGAATATAATGGGAAATGGAACAACAATATAAATGCCTGGAATGTCCTGTATTACAATCCAGGACCATGTGCATGGTAGCCCTACATTTACGTGTGTTGCCACAAGACTGTTGAAATAGCACTTCTCTATTTTACAGTGCATTGCTATAAACTGCATTGTCACAGCAGTAAAAATAGGTTGTACACCCTGTACTAGAACCCTGGGCCATCTGTATGCCAGCCTTACACTTACACCTGCTGACACAGGAGTATTTACAAAACAGTTCCATGACTCATTTTAAAAACTCTGTGTTAACGGTCACACATTGCTGCTTGGCATGTCTGTGTAGTGCCCAACACAATTAATTGAATACATCCATTTTCAGTTTGTTGACTGCCTGAGCCCTGTCAGCAGGTGTTTCATGGCTGCAGCTGTTGTGGAACCTTGCTAACCACCACCCAACACTGCTTAGCGGCATTGCACTATGGAGAGCAAAAATTGCAAAAATGTATTCTTTTTGACCTTTGCACTTTTACAGATACCCTGTCTGTAGCTGTTCGGCAGGTGTTCTGTCTGCATCTTGTGTGGGCCAGTAGTCTAGTTTGAGGACTGATAAGCACCATGCAAATGAGATAAGCACAGCCAAACTAGACATTTATTTTCTCTGTTTGCTTTGCTTGTGCTTAGACATGCACCATGAAAACAATTACCAAAAAATTAAAATAAAAGGGAAAAGTAGTTGAAATGATGAAAAACAATTTATGATATAAACTTTGCAAAATGTTTGCAAATATACATGAAATATAAAAAAATGGACAAGCATAGTAGTCTGTCTAATTCCAACCTCACCACCATGTGTGTTGAGGAAAAAATAAAAAACAGAGAAACTAGTGGACTTAAACTTTGTTGATGAGTTTAGTCAGAATAATTACAAAAAATCATAAAAATCAGGTAGGGTTCCAAAGCAACAAGCCTTTATTCATCACAGACAAGTGATCCTCAGTAACAAGAAAAAGAAATATTTTACAATGCTAATCATATCAGCTTTTATACACTTAAAAGTACGTTTGGAAAATATACATATTGTTTAATTTTAAACCAGCCTACTGAAGGCAAACAATATAAACAGGACTGTAAAAAAAGTGCATTTTAGAACAAGTACCCACCCACAAACACTATTACTGATTAGTTCAAACTAAATCTTAGTTAAGTAAAACACTGCCTATCTATTTGCAACCCACATTCCCAAATCAGATATTAAGAAAAGCATAACAGACACATAAAAAGACTGACTTTTAACTAAACTAGCTTTCTGCTAACTAATGCAATAAAGCCTTTATCAGGTCTGTGTCAAGAACTAAAATCATATACCTAGATTGATAAGTAAAACGTTAAAATTGATACAAGAAAAGCACATGGCTATCTAACCATAAACAGTATCTAACTAGAACACGATAAATATAAATGTACATCTGTCTAATAATATTTAATATGTATTAGTGTGTATAAAAACTAAGTTATTTATAGCTCAGAAATAAATATTTAGAAAAAATTATTTGAGAAAAAAGTATTTTATTTACAGCTCAGAAAAAATGCCAGCGCTTTGCAGTTAAAAGAAACTGTTATGACAGTTTTCATGTTTACAGCCCAAAAATCATATTTTTTCAATGAAAACCAGTAGAAAAAACATAAAAACAATGGGTGAAGTAAACTAGTAATGTATAACAGTGTACAGATGTGTATATGAGTGTGCATGAGTATGCACCAGTATGCTAAATGGGGGGATTACACCAATAATTCATGGTAATAGTAGCATAAAAGATATGTCTTGAATTTGCAGTTTAAGTCTCTGGTGTGATGCAAGAGTGCACTAAATCTAATCAAAGCAGATTTGAGGTTAAAGTAACTAAATATATATACATGTATACACATACTACATATAATTTTTTATTTTTAGTACATACATTTATTTAAATTTTTATTTTTATTTTTTATCTTTAATACAGATGTGGCAGCTTATATAAATTCAACACACTCTTAATAGAGCGATAGTAGTTAAGTCCTGGTTTTCTGAATTCATTTTATTTTAACTGCTTGCATAATTATTTTTTCTCCAAAACACCACTGACATCACCTTCAACCTTATCTTTCTCCATACAGTCCAAAATGAAAAATGTAAAACCAGAATGTATGGAGTATCCTAATAAGTGTTTGGATAAGGCTTTATTCTGCCATTTACGTATGATGTCAGAAATATGAACTGAGATACTACTTTTCAGTTTTTTTATAGACTTACCCTCATAAAATACAGGGCAGTCATTACACATGGTCTTATATACAACTTTTTCTGTATTACGGTTACCACCTACAGACGTTTTCACCATCATTTTGGGGTACTCAAATGAGTCACACCCCATTAAGTACTCATAGAAAGTGCAGTTAGGTGACCCAGAGATTTTAGCGTTCATGTCATCCCAGTGTATAGTTTTCTTTTTCTTTTCCACATAGCTACGTATGTTTCTGCTTTTTTTATATACATATGTTCTAAACCCCTTACAAGCTGGTGATTGCCAGTGAGGATGGAACAGTTCTCCTTAGTAATGGCTCTAATTTTATTGAAATCACAAGTGTAAGTTAGAATACAACTGTCCTTACTTTTCTCTTCTTTTTGGTTAGGATGGCCTTGTTTTATAGTTCTACCAAAAGGCCCAGCAGAATGGAAAATAGCTACTCTCATCCCTTTGCACAAAGGAGGTACATCCACAGACCCTGGAACTATAGACCCATTAGCCTGACCAGACTTATCTGTAAGACCATGGAACAAATCATCATGGATCTTATTAAAAAAGATATAGGAAATCTCCAAATGCTCAACCCCACCCAGTTTGGCTTTGTCAAGGAGACATCATGCCTGTTAAACTTGACTTCTTCAAAACTGTCACAAAAGCCCTAGATGAGGACAAATCTATCTAGACTTAGGCCAAGGCCTTTGTCACAATCCCCCACTCAGTCATCATTGATAAACTCACTGAGCTAGATAGCAACCCATAAATTGCAAACTGGCTCACTGATAGAACTCATATGCTCAAAATAAGGGAGTCCACCTCCTCCAGCAGACAAGTAACCAGTGATTTTCCACAGGGATTAGTTCTGGGACCACTGCTGTTTGGAATCTACTTCTCTGAAGTACAGGATAAAACTAAAGGACTGTGGCTGTCAAAGTTTGCTGATGACAACAAACTAGGTGAAATAATTGAAACCACTAGCAATGTCAACATCCTGCAAGAAGGTCCTAAACATACTAATGACTGATTCTAAAGTCATGGCCTTAAACTGAATGCAAAAAAATGCATTATCACCCCTTTGGATAGGGTGACCACATCAATGGCAATACCCTAAGCACACAGTCAGTGGTGAGAGATCTGGGCACACTGACTGGGAGCAACCTTAACTTCGATCATCATGTCTCCATAGTTGTAAGAAGGACGTTTCATATTGCTCATCTCATAAGAAAGGACATTGCGTTATAACCCTGGTTGAACTTGGCTAGGCTTGCAAAGACCCTGGGGCCATTAGACTAGTAACCTCTTATGATCCTATGATCCTATTCCATACAGGGTGTTAATTTTAGATTTTCTGATGGTATCCAAGATCATATGTAACATGTTTGATTCATCTGGTTAAGAAATCATTTTCAAGATCATTCATATTTTTGAGCAAAGGGGCCAAATCTGTGGTAATTCTTGCTAATCTGTAGCCTTGTGATTTAAATACATTGTGCTTAGTTTTTACTGGATGCATACTGTCTCTTTGAAGTAAGTAGTTCCCTCTTGTTGGTTTCCTGCAAATGCTACTAATTAATTTTCCTCTGTATTTATCCGTACTGTTAGTCATATCAAAGAACTGCAGTGACTCTGAAATGACTGAAGTGATAACATTTCCTGAAGGAGGTGGAGTTACTGATGCAATGGATAAACTCAATGAGTTTAGATTTCTCACCTTGCCAGACTATGAATATATAGTCAATAAAGCAAAAATAGCTGGTCATAAATCTTGGGTATTCACGTTGCAGTACAAATCCCTCTTCCCACTTGCCTAAGGCTACATTGGCCAGGCTAGGGGCCATAGCCACACCCATGGCTATTCTCTCATCTGTTTGTAAGCCTGTCCATTGAAACTGAAAAAATTGTAACTCACCACCAAGTTTATTAGCTATCCCAAGCATTCAGTTTGACCTATTGTAGCAATGTTATTTCTGCTATAAGCCACTGTAGCTGCTTCAGTACAGTACATATGTGGTAACACAGTGCATAGGGCTTCAGCGTCAATAGTTACCAATGTGCTTTGTTCATTCACATACACTTCTTTTATTTTTCTTAAAAAATCAACTGAATCTAAAATAAAAGATGAGTTATTTTCAGCAAGACTCTGTAGAATAAAATCTAAGTATATGGCAGTGGCCTCTGATATGGAACCTCCAGTTGCAATAACAGGTATGTAAGGTGGATCTTCGTTATTCTTATGCTGTTTCGAAACCCTGAAAAAACAAATCAACTTGTGGTGAGGAGTGCTCAAATACTCAAAAAAGTTTTCACTAATCAGTTCTTCATTAAGTACTGTGGTTAGTTTATCTCTCCATTCTATATGTGCAGTTTTATCCTCCTCAAAGGAATGTTTAAAATAAAACTCAGGTGTGTTCAGCATGTTCTTTATTTTCATTATATAACTGACAGTATCTGTAACCTGTATGCAGCCATACTTGTCAGCCTTCATAACATGTCTAGTTCTATTATTGCTCAAATTCCTAAGTGCTAATATCTCATCCTTTGAAATATTATAAAACTTATGTTTTGGTGTTTTTGAGAGCCTTTATTATGTCAAGCTTGCATTTTGTCTCGGAGGTTGCATGTGTGGGATGCAGTGGGTGCCAAAAGCTACTTGGTCTTTTATTTTTTCTTTGATGGGTTTGTCTTCCTCCATGTAATTTTTCTTATGAAAGACAAGTTTCAAAGTCAACTTCCTCACATACTTTTTAAAATCAATAATGGTCTGTGTCTCATCACTCCTTCCCTGTTGTATGAATGTAAGTCCTCTCTTAAGCACTTTTTCCTTCAAATGCTGAAAGTGGTTTCTTCAAATTATTCCTGATCCTTGGGTCTAATTCCATCAGCAGGCTTGTGGCCCTGATGGGTAGAAGCTGCTGTTCCCCAGATACCTCAACTCTCTTGTCCCTGTCCACTGGTTCATCCTCTAGTTGTTCTGGTCCTCCTTCAGATGGCAGTTCTCTTCTCTCTGTAACCTTGGTGGGCTGTATTTCTGATTTTAGTTGTAATTGTTGTGATGATAATTCCTGCTCATGTGTATGGGTCTATATTATAAAAACAAATGCTTAATATGTTGAGCACCAGTTTGTCGACACGTTTTAAGTGAATGCTGTTACAAGCAAAAGCTCTAAAGATCTAAAACATTAAGTTCAAACTGTCATAGTTGGCCAAGACACAAAAATGTAGTAGTAACATAAAGATTTGTATATTATGAATTATGCATGTTTACCTTAATTTTGGCATGATCTCAGAGTTGGTATATATAATTAGCAGGTGGTGTGGGGGTGCAGACCCCCACATGGGGGGTACAGGGGTGCATAGCCCCCCTGCAAAAATTAGAAAAAAATTAATGTATGTGTGTTAACTGGCTCGTGTTTCGGGAAAGTGCTGTTTTGCAAAAGTGTAATTTTGGATATTTACTGTTGGCAATTGGTATGGTTACTTCATTTACTTTACAAACTGGAAGGTTTCAACTTTTTCAGCTTTCGCTTATAAGAGTGTTCGCTTAAGATGTGTCAACAAAGATGTGTTCGACATTTTAAGCATTCATCCTTACAATATAGATGCCATGTGTACTGGGACCTAGTGATATGAGCACTGGGAGTTCTATTGTGGCTTGGTAGGATTCCGATGTTCTCTCATGTCTGTCTGTGGGGTCCAAGGGGTACTGGATGCCATCAGTCGGTTGTCTATTAGTCTGTCCCTCATTTGTTTCTCTGGTTCTGTCGGTGATTTCATGTTGTGAAAACAATTTTTTTCATTACTACCACCATCGTTACCAACCTGAACATTCAGATTGTTGTTGTCAATATTATTGTTGGTGTGAGGATATTAGATATTGTTACCTGTGTTAGCATGACTGGTTGAAACTTTTGCAAATACATGTAAATAATGGTATATTACCTTGTGTTACATATGCCAGCATGACTAGCTATTATTTTATATATAAGTTTATATTTTTTGATTATTACTTTGATTTATGTAAGATGTTTGAATCAAACAGTGTTCTTCTAGCTGACCAAATGTACATGTTCTTTAAAAAAGAATTCTAAATGTAGGTTATCCCAGTCAGCTGACTTAGATCTGATGGCATTGTCTGCCAGAACTGAAAGGAATAGAATCTCCAAAGCAGCTGTTCTGATTACTTTCTAAAGTGTGATATGAGAGAGTAGAATTCTTTGGTCTATATTATCTTGCTGAAAGACATGTTCAGCGAACACGACTTCATTGGCAAATAAACAGCAAATGCTGAAATCAATGAAAGGCCACATCAGTGACTTTTTTCCCAGGGGAAAAAGTGTTTGGCCTACTAAACACCACACAAGCCTTCAAAACCTACAATGTGGGGGGCATTGCCCCCCACTCCACCTAACTAAATATACCAACTCCGAGATAGCACTACTGTGGGGAAAATGGCAAATTCCTGATGATGGCCAAGCGCTTTTTTTCTCCTGGGATAAAAGCCGCTGATGTGGCCTTTCATTGATTTCAGCATTTGCTGTTTATTTGCTGATAAAGATGTGTTCACTGAGCATGTCTTTCAGCAAGATAATAGAGACCAAAATTCTCATAACAGCTTTCTGCGACTTTTAAAAAATTCTGCTATAAAAGAAGGCTTTGAGTCTACTAAAGTTTAGTAGTTTAGTAGTTGTAGTCATTGCTCAGTTGTCAGTTGTTTTCCAGATCAGCAGTTGTCACTCATTTTGCTGTCCAGAGCTGTTCAGCAATAATATTAAGAGTCGTTATTCCAGTCACTGAGGACCAGACAACAGCCTGAAGAGTGGACACATATTCTTATCGTGCTGGTGAAAGTAAAGGTATCATCTTGCCTTGCTGAGTTCATTAGATTAGACAGGGACAGTTAATCTTTAGAGAGTTAGGGAACTACAGTTAGAAAGTTAGAGTTTTTCTACAATCAGTGTGAAACCTATCCTATAATGTTATTTTCATAATTCCTGTATGTGAAACTCTGGTTTATTGGAATCAGTTATTTAGTGCATATATTTTTTAAATCATTTATTTATTAAATATTTTACTACTTTTTATGGTGGCCGGTTATTCAGAAAGTACTTTCAATGACCTTAAAGTGTTTATGCTTATCGTGGTAACATGATGGGCACTCCAAAAAGCCTTACTGCTTGGATTATATGCTACCCTTTATATCAATATTATATCAATATTTATTTTACCCAGTATAATTGAGCACCTCTTTTGAGGGGTACTGTGGCATTTGACTGATGTCAGCCATTATCTTGTAGTTTTTGAAAGAGGACATGGCAGGTAAATCAGTGTCAGTCTTTCCCTAGAGCTTTGTATGTGTGAATTTCAAATATTTAAGAGTGAGTGTGTCAGATACCTAGAACTGGGATAAAATGTTCTGCAGTGGTTAGTATGAGGACTTGTTTGGGGAACTGGAGTGAAGCATATTGTCTAGTCCCAGATTTGGAGCCTGTTCCTGGTGTACTCTTATGGAAAATTATGTATTTCTATGTCTGCTTTCAGTGACCCTCCCTTATCAGAGACAGTGGTGAGGATTGAGGCTTCTTAGTTACTGTGCCAGGTCTAAGTGGGGCATCACATTATTTGGTGCCAACAGTGTGTGATTCTAATTGAGCTTTAGTAGCCAGTGGATAGTTGTCATGGAGGTGTGCACTCATGACAGCCATATAGTAAACATACAGAGTTTCATTTCACAACAGTTCTAATTATTTTTTAGTCAGTTTAATCAGGGACAGCAAGCAAAGATGACAGCAGAAGATTATAGCAAGCTGACCAGGAATCAGTTGGCCAAGGTGTGCAAAGCCAAAGGACTGGTGTATGCTAACCTGTCTAAAGAAACAATGGTCTCAGCCTTAGTCACAGCTTCAGAGCAGACCAGCAGCTCGGATGATATTCAGTTTGGTGTTGGGGATAAGCAGCCTTCCAAGACAAGACAGTGTACCTTTTCCTCAAAGGACTTAAAAATTTGTTTGGAGTTAAGGAGACTCAAACTGGGGGCTGAAGAAAGAGAGAAACGCTGTCAGTTTGAATTGGAAGAAAGGCATTTGGAGGCTGAGGAAAGGAAGAGGGAAAAGCAGCACCAGCATGAAAAGGAACATTTGGAGATGAAAGCTGAAGAAAATGAGAGGCAGAAACAGCACAAAAAGGAGTGTGTAGCTCTTCAACAGTGTCATGGAAGTAATGGGGAAGGGAATAACTTAAACACAGAAGCAATAAAGTTTATTAAACTTTTCCCTCAGTACAGGGAGGGAGATGACTTTGATAATTTTATTTATATATTTGAGAGGGTATGTAAACAATATAATGTTGACCAATGGCTCTTGGTATGTTTCCTGACCCCCTTACTCCATGGTAGTGCTGTTAACGCAATTGCTAAACTGTCTGATATTGTATGTTTGAATTATGATTGTGTGAAAAAATGTTTACTTGATTGCTTTAAAATAACTCCTGAAATGTATAGAAAAAAGTTTTGTGAACATAGACGCAAGGCAGATGAAAGTGTATGTGATCACAATGCTGATTTAAGTAAACTTTTACAGGTGTGTGATTGGGTGTCAAGTCATCACTTTTGAAGGACTGACTGGCCTTTTTTTGAGGGAACAAGCTCTCAGCACTTTGCCTGAGGACATAAGGATCTGGTTGGCAGACCAAGAGTGTAACTCTGCAAATGACTTAGAGAGAAAAGAGGATCTCTACTTGGCAAGTAGGACAACAATGCATACGAAAGGGATAACTAGTGCTGCACAGGGACATAAGGGAACCCATGGGGACAGCATAAACCATTCCAACAGAGTTCATCAGTAACAGGAGTAGCTACTAGTTCAAGCACATGATCATGGTCAGGGATTAGATGTTTCAAATGTAATCAGAGGGACCATGCAGTATACAATTGTTAATTGATGCAAGGTGAGAAACAAAAGTTGTGGGAGCTAGCAAGTGGGAATGACAGAATACCAGCAATAAGTTGCCTGGAAACAACAGAATTGCCAAGTTCTTACCAAAATGTGTATGCTATCTTTGTGGATGGAAGACAGACCAATGCTAAGAGAGACACAGCTCCTGATATAACCATTGTGAGGCCTGCAGTGGTTATGCAGGAGCAGTACTTGCTTGGGCAGTCCACACCAGTCAGAGTTTTGGGTGGGACCCCATTCTAAATGCCTTTGGCCAGGGTTCATCTTGACTGGGACAGTAAAAAAGTGAACAAGCAGGTAGGTGTGTTTGAGAATATCCCTGCAGATGTCTTAACAGGGAATGATTTTGATAGTGTAGTGCCTTGTGTGCATGCAGTGACATGTAGTCAAGCTTGGAGACAGGCATGTAGGTTTGGTAGCCTGGGAGAGACCCAGACAGATCCTATGCCTGAAGCTGAGGCTAGTTATGTGGTTACTTCATGGAGGGAACTACCTTGTAGTAGTGACACTGAAGGTGAACCACAGCTGCTGGAAGGTACTGGTGTTCCTGTGGACAAGGTGACTGCCAGGGAAGAGGTGAGTATGGTATCCAGGCTGACAGGCACCGCTGACAGAAGATACTAGGCTTCTGTGGAAGGGAAACTAGGAGGGGTCATATAAATAGACTTGAGACAGGAACAGCTTTCAGGCCTTAACTTACGGTTGCATGAAGTAGCTAACGAGGCAGCTGATGCTCAAGAAAAAGGGAAGTCTGTATGCTGGAAAGGAGAGTGGACTCCTGAGGGAGGGCTAGATGGTGAGGTAATATGGCAGTTGGTAGAGCCCAGAGCCTACTGTCTGACACCTCTAGCCATAGCCCATGACATTTGTTTTGTTGATAACAAAGTGGTACTGTACAGAGAGTGGATGCTTGCTTGAGGGCTAGAATATCAGTCCATTCATGTGCTAGTTCTTCACTTACATTGTCCATATTAACTTTTTATTCAGTCTCAGTCCCCTAGGTAAACGTATTTAATGTTTACTCTGTTCCAAATATATTTACTCCAGGAACAGACCCTGTAGCAGTTTAACTTGCTTTTCTAGCTTTGCAAAATTGTCAGAGTTCATATCCACAATATTACCTTATGGGTTGCCATTTGTAGTAATGTTGGGGTGCTGACCTTTGTTGTCTCATACGAGTAAAGTCATTAGATCTTGAAGCTGTGTATTCTCCATGCTGAGAAGAACCAATGAAGTGGATTCCTTTTACCAGAGCAAATCCTTGGGCACAAAACTAAAGATCACAAATATAAAAAATGAACAAGCATGAGACTCTGTTTAGTTCCATCCTCACCACCACGAGTGTTGAGCAAAAAAGTAAAAAACAGGGAAGCTAGTGATTTTAAAACTTCATTGATGAGCTCAGTCAAAATAATTCCCAGAAATCATGAAAAACAGTTAGTGTTCCTAAGCAAAAAGCCTTTATTCATCATAGACAATCCTAAATGAGTCACACCCTATCAAGTACTCACAGAAAGTGCAGTCAGGTGGCCCACAGATTTTAGTGCTCATGTCATCCTGGTGTTTATTATTTTTCTTTTCCTTTTCCACATAGCCACATATGCTTCTGCTCTTTTTATACAGAAAACTAGGGTGTTCTCCTAAAACTCTTATGAACTGCTGATTTTCAGAGAGGATGATTCACTTTTATCTGACATTTTTCTGAGCTGTAAATAAAATTATTTTTTCTGAAAAAAATTATATATATATATATATATATATATATATATATATATATATATATATATATATATATATATAGATAGATAGATATGTGTAGAAAAGATAAAATCCCAGGTATGGAAGGAGGCAGTCTTCATTCAATAAACAACCATAACATTAAAAAGTAAACTCTGTAGATAAAAAACAGCAATCTTTATTCAAACAACGTAAGTGCTTTCACAGGAATAAACCTGCTTCTTCAGACGTATTAAAACTAAATGCTTGCAATCATTTAAATACTTAAATAACAAAATCAATCAAACAATCAACTCATTAAAGCAATTAAGCATACACCCATACAAAATGTGGCTTATAGTACTAACATCATGGCTGAAAACATTCTAAAACATTTTTTACAAAACTCTAATATAAAACCTTATTACAAGATATACAAAATATACCTAAAACATTCCTAACGAATGTAAGGTCACAAAAACATTAATAAACTCATATAATATTAATGTTTTTGTGACCTTACATTCATTTTAACTCTATTTTTATTTTTGTTTTATTTTTATTTATATATATATATATATATATATATATATAGAGAGAGAGAGAGAGAGTATTCTAGTTAGATAATGTTTATGGATAGAGAGATATGTGTTTCTTGCATTAATCTAATTAACTCTTTTTACTTATCTACCTATGTATATGATTTTAGTTCTTGCCACATACCTGAGGAAGGGTTTATTGCATTAGTCAACTGAAAGTGATTTCAGTAGTAGTTTGTAAGAGTGGGTACTTGCTGTTCCAAAATGCACTTTTTACTGCCCTGTTTATATAGTTTGCCTTGAATAGGCTGGTTTAAATTAAATAGTACACATAGTACACATATTTTCCACACCTACATTTAAGTGTATAAAAGCTGATAATGTTCAACACTGTAAAATATTTCTGATTTTGTTACTGAGGATCTCTTCTTTGTGATGAATAAAGGTTTGCTGCTTTGCAACAATACTGCTTTCATGACTCTTTTGGGGGGAATTATTGTGACTGAGCTCATCAATGAAGTTTTAAGACCACTAGTTGCTCTGTTTTTTATTTACACATTAACTTTTCCTTCATACATCTTCATTTGAGTTCTCACTCCATGGATTGGAACCCTCACTCCAATGAATCTTCAGAACACAATAAGGGTGTTGTATTCCTTTTTGCCACACAAACAGATTTGCAGCAAGGAATGGAAATCATTTGGCATACAACCAACTGAAATATCATCCACAGTACTAAGAAACCACATAACAGTTCCTAGTACATGTATAAGTTTTGGTTGTAGTGCAGTGATTTATCACATGACTATTTATGACTATTGCTTACAAAAGTGCAGCTCTGTCTTACCTCTTTGTGTTTATTGCTTATCCTTTATCTGACTGGTAATCTGAGACATGCAGCCTGTAAGGCATTTTATATCCCTGTCCTTAAAATGTGTAAGAATATTAAATGACAATAATATACAGCTGTCAACACATAACAAGGAGTTTGGATGTTAATGAACAGAACCTGTGAATTGTGTGCTGCTTACTTACTTTTACAACCTTGATAAAATTAATTATATACCCATTGTAAGTCTAACCAGACACAGCCACTGGAGGTAGGGCAATCTGCATTGCTGTTGTGTTTTCCTTCTCTCTACCAGTAATCATTCACAGTTACAATCCATTAGCAACAAACTGAGGGAATGCCTGCACTATCCTTACATCTGCTACATGGAACCATAAGTTTGGGATTCTGCAATTCTAATGAGTTCATATCTTATTTGCATTTTCACCATGTTAACAGTCCTGAATTTACACAATAAAAAGGCAATAATTTAGAAAGGGGACCTGAAGGTGAGAAGGCTTGTTTTTTTGTCCCTATCTTTTTGCTAGTCCAACATTGTTCAAGTACTTTTTCTTTCCTGGTGGTGTGCAAACCTTTACGTAAAAAAGAAAAAAATGTGCTCATTCATTTCTTGGTGTTTGCAGCTTGCAACTTCAAGGGATTAACTGCTGCTTTAACAAAAAGTGTGGAACACCCCTCATCCCAGACTGAACCTGAGTTCTACCTCTACCCAGACCAACACTGCTTCAAACATATACTTCCACAGTTTTACGTGGTAACTGCTGCTTTACCAAAAAGTGAGGACCACCCTTCATTTGACTGAACCTGAGAACCACCTCTACCCAGCCCAACAGTGTCTCAAGCATATACTTCCACAGTTTTATGCAATAACAGCTGCTTTACCAAAAAGTGCAGAACATCCCTTTTCCCAGACTGAACCTGAGAAGCACCTCTACCTAGCCAAACACTGCCTCAAGCATATACTTCCACAATTTTATGTATGTTATACTTCTGAAAGTAACTTTGTATTTCCACACCTTTTTGTATCTGAACTAAAGACTAAGCACACCACCAAACCTGAACCCCCCCCCATCACAGTTCTTTCAGCTATACCTCAATTACTTTATAGTCTTCCTCTTCTCTCTGGTCTACACATAGGCACTGTGCCACTTCTCCTGCCATTGTCTATTCACTGTCCCCTTTTCATTGTTTCCTCCTCCATCCCACTCTTTATAGTTCTTTTTCTTCTTCTCCTCAGTTTATGTTCCTAGGTTTACTTAACCTTCCCTCCCCACTTGCAGCCACTCTGTTATTTTCCTCCACTGTTTTAAATTTTTTGCTCTTGTAAAATGTCTTTTTTATCACCTGCACTTCTGTACTTTTAATCCCTGACAGCTTTTTTTAACTCATCCCCCTCACTAAGCTAAATAGGCTGTTTTTATCTACCTTATTCTCTGCTACTTAGTTAGCAAATTCTAACTCATTCCCCCTCTCTCAACAGTGGACCTGCTATGATCTAACTCACTGTCTGTAACCTGGATTCCCCTTTGCTCTCAAAACAAAAACTCATTTTTTTCTGATTGTTTCTGATATTTCCAGTACTCTGCGACCTGGGTCAACCGTTTCTCTGCACTAACACAACACTGTTCATCTCACAACATTATCCTGCTAGTACATATATTGTTCTACCTCCCACTCTACTTCCCATCATGCTTTTCATCACTTAAATTTCTGCACTGGCATCTTGCTCCATCTTTTTCCCCTACCTCTTTGCTACCCCAACAGTGTTTGTGTCATTTTTTTTTCATAGTGGTGTGTAAACTTTTAAGTTAAAAAATATGTCCTCATTCATTTCTTGTTTGCAGCTTGTAACTGCAAGATAATGTTGTGTAAGTTCATGTCCAAAGCTCTACCTAAATTTGTTTCAAGTGATATCTTTCTGGATGCACTCACAGTATCAGTTTGAGTGAGTGCATGTCTTAAGTTTGGTACTTGTTAAATGCAGCCATGCAATCTGCTATTTGAATCATATTTGTATTTATCTGTACAGTTTACCCTCAGCTGCTTACACTGATATTTGCAGATCTCCCTTTATAGCAGAAGTGTAGCATGTCTATTTTTTAACACAGTTTGAGTACATGCTGCTTTACTCAGGCTCAATCTTGTGTCCTATCTTGCAAGGGTAGAATGTCTAATTGTAATAGCACATTGTCTTCATGCTAATTATTTAGGCTTGCACAACTTTGCATGTCCTGTCTAATACTTATTAATTTCATTGTACTTTTTTCTGTCCAAGAAATATTGCCATATACAGTTAATTGTTTTATTCAAAGGACAGTAAATTAGTATTTTGCTCTTGAAATTTGGTGGCAAACCATAACTTTTTGCTACCAGAAGAAAGTGGAACTCAAATTGTATTAGCAATCTTACTTCTTTTGATAAGTCTCTCAAGATATTTGTTTTTCACATTGTACCATTAAGTCAACTGCATTCTATTGCTGTTTATTAGTTGTATGGGGTTTTCTCTGTTAGCTATTTTTTAGCTGTATGGTGTCTTTCTCTCTTCCTCTCTGTAAGGGTTATTTTGAGCTTTGTGGTATTCAATGCTATTAACTAACTTGGGTATCTCCATCTGCTAGTTACTGGAGCTCATTTTATTTTATTTAATGTGATACCTGTCTGTTTTGTCTCCAGCAGCTGGTCTCTTACAGATAATGTTTTCATCTCTGTCTGTTGGATTATTAAGATGTGTTGCTGCCTAATTTATATCTATATTCTTTCTACACTCTTCTACTTTGATGACTATTTTTATTATACTATCCTACTTTTTTCCTAACTTCTACCTATTCTGCCATTTCTCTTCCCTCTTTCCCTCAGGCTGCCGTTCACTACACTCATTACCTCTTTTCTCCTCTTTACTATTTCTTTCTTTCCTACCCTCTATGTCTCCTGTCCTCTCATCTGCAACCTCTTGTTAGTCATATATGTTCAACTGTTGCCATATTTTAATCTGTTGCTAATGTTTACTTTTTCTAGGTGGCAACTGATGCTTTACCAAAAAGTACGAACACCCCTCATCCCAGATTGAACCACCTCTACCCAGCCCAACACAGCCTCAAGCATATACTTCCACAGTTTTATGCACATTATACTTCTGAAAGTAACTTTGTATTTCCACACCTTTTTGTAACTCAACTGAAGAATAATCACACCACCAACCCCCCCCCCCAAGTTCTTACAGCTATTCCTCAATTACTTTGTAGTCTTCCTCTTCTCTCTGTTCTACTCATAGGCATTGCACCACTTCTCCTGCCATTTTCTGTTCACTGTCCCATTTTTCCTTCTCCATCCTACTCTTTGTATTTCTTTTTCTTCTTCTCCTCCTCAGTTTATTCTCCTAGGTTTACCTAACCTTCCATCCCTACTAGCAGTTACTCTGTTCTTTCTCTGCCCCTCTTTTAAGTTTTCTGCTCTTGTAAAAAGTCTTCTTTATTGCCTACATGTCTGTACTTTCAACCTCTGACAGCTTTGTTTAACTCATCCCCCTCACTAAGCTAAATAGCCTGTTTTTATCTCCCTTACTCTCTGCTACCCAGTTAGCAAATTCTAACTCATTCCCTGTCTTTAAACAATGGTCTATGATCTAACTCATACTCTGTAATCTGGATACCCCTTTGCTCACAAAACAAAAACTCACTTTTTTCTGACAGTTTCTCATATTTCCAGCACTGTGGGACCTGGTTCAACCCGCACTGTTCACCCACGCTATGCTTGGGCTCACTGCTCTCCCCTACCCTACCCCCTTTCCCACCAACTTATACTTTCATTTGACTTATAGTCAATACCCTTTAACCATTCCCCTCCACCTCCCACCTTCCTCCAGCATTCTTTAATCAGCAATCACTTCTAAACTTCAACCTATCCTATTAAGAATGGATCTGTTACCCTCACTAGTATTAGCTAATTACCTTAGAATCTACTGAAACCCATAGCCTTGACATACTATGCTCACCTTAAAGCTATATATCTTAAACAACTTAGCACTTATCACCATCTCCACTCCTATCTTCTGCCTTACCTACACTGCCACCTCTTATCATTACATTCTCCTACTCAAAAATAGTACACCTATTTCCACCTACCCCCTAGCCTCTGGCTCTGCCATCCACACCTTCCTTATAGCCCCATCTCTATTTCTTCACTCTAACTCTACCTTACTCAAAATTAGGATATTCTTTCTGCCTACATTCCCTCTCAAAATGAAAACAAAAAACTCTCACTAACGTAACCACTGTACTTGTCTCAGATGACTCATTTTAAATCTATTACTGTCAGGCGACATGCATCCATACCCAGGCCCTAATCAGATATCCTCTCTCCCCTCACTTCCCCAATTCACTACCCATTATCCTTCTTCTCAGACTTTCTCATCCACACCCACCAAAAACCTATCTAATTTTTCTATGAACATTCAAAGTGTCATGAACAAAATCTCCTCTTCCCATGCCTGGATCTCCTTACACACACCTGACATCCTCTGCCTCAATGAAACTTGGGTTAAACCTCATATATCTGATACCAAAATACTTCCACCAGGTTATAACATCTTCCACCATGATCAGCTTAAGAAGAAAGGTGGAGGTGTTGTTATTCTCTACTCTAACCCTCTCACTCTTCACTCTCTCTGATTCTCTACTTCACACTTTCAACCAGCCGAAATCCTTATTGCTAATTGTCAAATAAACAATCACAAAAATTAGCTTTTGACTCCTTTTGCATTCCCCCAGGTAACAACATCCCTACCCTAGAGCTCTTTCTCTCTTGGGTTTCTCAAACCATCTCTTATGAAACTGTTATCTTGGGGGATGTCAGCATGGAATGGAATGCCTAAACATTGATTCCCCAAACATCTCCATCAACCTCCTTGGCTTCTCCCAACTAATCTCCACCCCTACACACCTAAACAAATGTACCAACTCTGGCTACACTCTAGACTGGGTCCTCTCTTCCATTTCATACTTCTATCATAACTCCTCCACCGTACCCAACACCCTAAATGATCACCACCCACCTACATACTTAGACACTCTTCTCAACTTTACAAACCCCAGCAATACAAAGACTGCTGTAAACTCTCTAATTTTAATCCAGAAACTTTCAACCATCAGCTATCTTCAATTAACTGGTCCTTCCTCCATAATCTCCCCAAGAGGATACTGTCCTGGCTTTCAACAACATCTTCTTAGACACACTTAACTCCCTAGCTCCCATCAGGAAACTAACAATCAATAGCCACTATGTCTCCTGGTTAATGAAAGCCACAAGAGATGAATAAGAGAGTGCATAGAAAAAATAGAAAAGATCAAATTTCCCCACTGATCATGAAAAATATAGAGAGCTTTGTAACTTAACCAAAAAAAGGTAACTCTTGACAAACAAAACTTTTTCCATAAAAACTAAATAAAGAAAATTCACGAGCACACAGTAGTGCAAAACAAAACATTTTAATACTGAGTAAAAATTATTTCAACACACAGTTTAAAAATGACTGAGCACTTTCACCTTCCAGAGGCATCATCAGAGTCATGTGCCACAAACAACTAGATCCTTATATAGCCAACTCACATAGTAACTGTGAGAAACTTTAACTCTTAATATTCTATTGCAAATTACAAAACAATTGAAACCTATAACATGGTTCCTATTTAGTTGTTATGTAGTGACCTAAAACATATTGAACAGTTTCCAAATTAATTTCATAGGTGTTTAATGTTACTAATAAGTGTGTTGATTGCCCTCTAAAATATATACAAATACTTTGACAAAAAAGCATAAAAACACAGGTGTGAAAATGAGTTCCTTGACAAAAAGAAAGTGTACAAAATTAACAAAGTACCTCAAATATATAGTGTGCATTTTTATACTACCAAAATGCATAACAAATTTTCCTCTTTTGTTTCAAAATACTAACTATAGAAATATGTTCATTAATACCCAATTGAACTTTTACTTTCAGTCTCAGCTGCCATTTAACTTCCTTAATTTCTATGTCAAACTTGAGGTCATGACCCCTATCATCTCTAAGGGATATATCAATGATAAAAAAACAAAAACCTTTTAAAGTTTTGACATACCATTGTGTGTAAAAACGGGAACTAGATGTTTTTTTTTATTCCTAATATCCCTGGTGTGCTCAACTATCCTGTCTCTTAACCTTCTTGTGGTTTTTCCCACATGGAATGCTTGATAAGATATACAGATGGCACATAAAGAACCATTTCAGTGTTGCAATTGCACCTACCAGGGCATTGGAGATTTCTGTGGAAGCCTGCAATTTCAACATATGGACCATCATTAATATATTTACACCAGTTGCAGGCTCCACATTTACTCACAATGGACTTATATTTACTACTAATGTGTTTGCCCTTGAGTTCAAGCAATTTCTTGATGTTCCTATGCTTACTATATATAATTTTAGGTCTCGTTCCTAATTTACCTTGAAGGTCAGTGTCAAATACACTTTCCAAAATTGTGTTCAATGTGGGTACTAATTGGGTGCCAAATAGTTGTATTGTAGGACAAAAACTTCCCCTTTTAAAGATGTTTTAGTCTTGCCCTTAGAAAACATGTCTTGTATATTCAAAATAGGTGCAAACCTAGTGGCTCTACCTTTGTTTACTTCTTTCCTTATTTTTTGAATACATTGTGTTAGATACCCTCCGGTCTTAAACATATCCATCAAGATTTTCATTTCCTGATGATACATGATACTTTTTCCATAAACCACTCAACAGCCCCCACTCCAACCACCAACAATTCTGGCAATCACTTAATAAGCTACTACATCCTTGGATCCCATCATCCTCAAACTTTTGCCCTAATAGCTCCACCATCGATACTGCTACCTTCCTTAAATCCTTCTTCATTGACAGTATCCACAACCTTACCAAGAATGACATTATCACTCACCCCACATCCCCTCCTACTACTCTGTCAACCATTTTTCTCTTAAACCATTCCACAAAACCTATATTTAATCACTTCTTAGCAAACTTAAAACATCCTGTCCATCAGTAGACAATCTGCCTCCACAATTCCTAGAAATTGCTACTAATACTATCGCTTCCCCATCTCCATATTTCTTAGTAGATCCATTAAAGAAAATACTATGCCTAATGTCTGCAAGATATTCTACGTCATACCCATATATAAAGGTGGTAACTCAACTGACCCCTCTAATATCAGACCAAGTGCCATCTTATCCCCACTGTCAAAAATTCTCAAAAAATGCATTCAGAAACAGCTTCTTGATCACCTACTACAAGAAAATCTTCTCACATCCACACAGCATGGCTTTCGTCTAAAACATAGTACTGCTATTGCTCTGACATCCTTCACAAATGCTATTGCTACTTTTCATGACAACAATAAGCTAGTCTCCTGCTTTTTTCTTGATCTCTCCAAAGCCTTCGACACTGCATCCCATAGACTACTTCTATCCGAACTAACTTCACTAAACCTCTCTAACTCTGGATTATCTTGGCTGCCCAGCTACCTCTCCAAATGATTCCAGGCAGTAAAATGACAATCCAACTTCTCTCCCTTCCTTCCTACCTGTTCAAACAGTTGTACACAAAGGTTCCATCCTGGGCCCTGTATTTTTTAACATCTTTATCAATGACCTCCACTCTTCCTGTTGTAACTAGAGGATACACACTTCTGCTCTTCTAGCCTATCACACACACACACACACACACACACACACACACACACACACACACACACACACACACACACACACACACACACACACACACACACACACACACACACACACACACATACACACACACGCACACACACACACACACACACACACACACACACACACACACACACACACACACACACACACACACGCACACACACACACATGCACAATCACACACCAAGTTAACTGCAGTGAAAACATAACCCATATCTATGTACACACACTACAGAGCTCAGAAATATATGCAAGCTCTACAGCACAAGTCAGTCTTTTGAAAAGGTGCAGGCAAACTTATAGTGGATGACATCAGTAGTGCATGTTGGAGAGATTATATTAGGACACCTATGTGGAATGGATGTATAGGCATGTGTAAGCATCAAAATACTGTCAGTCAATGGGATTGGAGCTGCAAATGTTGGATACATACTTCTGCTCTTCAAGTTAGACACACATAAACGCACACACACTGACACACACACACATACGCATACATACACACACACACACACACACACACACACACACACACACACACACACACACACACACACACACACACACACACACACGGCTTATATATGCTAACTCTGAGGTCACACTAAACAATAACACACACACAAAACCCACCAACATACATTCCACACCCACCTCACTAGTTGACTGCAGTGAGAACAGAACTCCTCCCTATCTAAGTACACAGACTACAGAACTCATTAATTTACACAAGTACAATGGCAAAAGTCTGATTTTTACAAGCCTGCAAGACAACTTACAGTGCATGACATCAGCACTGGATTTAGGAGAGAAGATGATGGGAGACCTGCATAGGTTCATAACTTCATAGGTTCCTAGGAGGTTATTAGACTAATGGCTCTAGGACCTTTACAATTCTAACCATGTGAAAACCCAAGTACCCTTTTTGAACATAGTTAGATGTTTATTATTAACAAATTGATTTTGTGATCAGGACTGATTGTCCCTGTCCATGAGGGAAGTAGGTGCCACCCCTGGGGTCAATTTAAAATCACCCATCCAGTTGTCAAATTTGAGCTCAGAATATGGTCATTGAGAAGCACTGCTTTACATGTAGTGAGATTATAATACAGAGGAGCGGCAATGACTGGGATATATATCTGTCTCTTCAGCATGTTCTGTTTATGTCACAGGCTAGGTTGAGATGCCTAGAGCAAGTTATTATTGTCCCATTTGATTTGCGGATGTCTAGCATTTAAATTAGGACAGGGACTGAGACTGCTCTGTAGGCCAGCCCCAGGTCGCCTCTCAGCAGCCTGTATGATACTGAGTATAGTGACAGGACTTTCGGTCTTACCATGTATGTCATGTTTTGGAGGCCCTGGATTCTCTTGGACAGAAACCTCTGTGGTTTTTCCAGTTGCTGTAGGTGTCTGGTGAGGTACATAGAGAAGGGAGCATTGTGCTTAATTAATGGTCTGATAAGTGCCTAGTACAGTAGATCTATGACCTCACTGGTCTTGGATACGATGCCTTTAGTTATGATGTGGGCAATATAGAATGTGTGTCTTACCACTATGAACATATGGTGATTGAAGTGCAGATTGCTATCAACCAGTTTCCCAAGTCTCACACCACTGAGTTTGAGTTTAGAGGGGTGCTATGTATAACAGCGTTTATATCACGTTATCAAAAGCTATCAAAACCACATAATATCGAACATTCAGAACAGCAAATTTTTTCCTTGGGGAAAAAATTCGCTATTCTGAAACACATACACACCACACAAGCACACCTAAAAAACATCAATACATTCACATACACTTATAATCCTACAACTAACCCTACAATAAACTATACATACATTACTATCTATCCACTTACCTTAATCCAAACCCTAACCCTAAGGTCCGTCACTATCGCAAACTCACCTTACTCGCGCCCTAACCCTAACTCACTTAACCCACCCCTAAACCTAATTCACCTAACCTGCGCCCTGACCCTAACTCACCTAACCCATGCCCTGACCCTAATTCACCTAACCCGTGCCCTAATCCTAACAACCACACAATCACAGACTTACCTGTACACGACCCGTAAATCTCCACCACAGTGCTGAAAATAACAAAGCCACAGAACCGGCCAACCAAATTCTTTCTGTAGGAAAGAATTTGGTGTTCTGCAGCTTCGCTATTTTTAGCATTCGATTAAAACGGGTCAGTATTAGAACATTCAAAGTTTTAAAACTTTGATGTTCTGATATAGACCCGTATAACATAATTAGCATGGCTACTTTTTTGCCAAAGGGGACAATGAGAAATTTTCTTGCATTAAGTTTCAATCTGTGAGTTTAACACCCATCATTTGTCTGTGTCAGGCCTTTCTGTAATATGTTAACATTGTTGGGGTACTCTATATGATTTTGTCCAGTTGACAGTCATCTGAAATAAACCACAGGCCATCTACCATTGCCTGTACTTCAGAGAACTAGTTTCCAAACATTATCGGGCCCAGCACAGATCCTTGTGTTACTCCACTGGTAACTGGTTTACTGGTGGAGGTAGAACTGTTTCTGTTCTGTTGGTGAGCCAGTTGTTGACCCATCTAGTAATGTAAGTGTTAATCCCCAGATGGGAGAGTTTCTGTATGATACCTGAATGGGAAATTGTATCAAAGGCTTTGGAAAAATCAAGATGGTAGCATGTACTGTTTTCCCTCATTGAGGGCTTTGGAGATTTTATCAAAGAAGTACAAAGGTTTAATAAGCAAGATCTGCCCTTGACAAAGCCATTATGTGTCAGGTTAAGAGTGTTGAGGGCATCTATGTCCCTGTGGATAAGATCTATGATGAATCTTTCTATAGCCTTGCAAATAAGTCTGGTTACACTTATGAGTCAATAGTTTCCAGGGTCAGTTGATGGATGTGTAGGCATATTCAACTGGGAAGATGGTTCTAGTTCTGCATGTTACCAGATTGACGTGCATTGCATATCACATGACATCTGATATTAATTTATGTAGTGTAGTTGTTATATTTGTGAAAAAATACTGGAGATACCAGGGTTGCAGTGCTTGAGGGGGGGGGGGTGCATGGCTGCATTGTAAATATGTGACATATTTTTCAGTTTGTTAAGTTTCCACAAGTAGTTTTATGGAATAAAGAGTAAAATGGACAGTAAACAGCACTAATACATGTTAAATGTGTTTGTGCATAGTGCAGCAGTGGGATTGTGTGACAGCTGGGAAAGTGTTTGCACATGCAAGATACATATTTCCATTATATTCCCTGTTTGTGCATATTTAAGCAGTGTGCAAACACAAGCCTCATTGATAAAATTCTTAGTTAGTACTGAGCCTATGAAACACACCTGCTGCTAAGCTGATTTTGTGACAACAGATGCAAATGCATTGATAATTCTTTTTTTAACCCAGATGATACTGGATTTGAATCCAGGTGCATGTAATACTTTTAAATAAATAGTTTGATAATGCAGTGACATTTATTCTTTATAGTACATGTGTTGCTTTGTGTGTTGGCATAAGGCAGCAGGGTTAAGCAGCATTGTACAGAGGTAACTGCAACATTACAGAGCCATCACTACCAGTTGCCACTGGTGTGCAATGCCAAACTCTGAGCAAACATACAGACCAAAAAGTGAATGGATTTGTTGCTTTTTCTGCTACTTATGTATTATGTGTATGATTCTTTTTTTGACCAGATTATAGGTGTTAAAATGGGGTAAATAAGAAAGTGGAGAAATGGGGAGTAAGCAGGGGAAAGAACAAAGTTAAAGCAATACAGAAATGTGCAGGAGGCAGGTAGGTAAGAACCACAGCGATGATTTTCCTCAACACTAAAAACTGATAATATGTGCAGAATATTAGCTGAATTCGGACTGTCACTTCCAATGAGAGGGGTGCCAACCACATAATCAAGTTACATAGCAATTAGTGTGTCAACATGACACATGTGCAAAATGGAGAGCTTTGTATCGGACAGTATTTCTTTGTGTTGGACAGGTGCCCATTTTTTTTTAACTCAGTAAGAGAAGAATGCTAAGAGGGCAGCCAAGGTCATGCAGTGGTTAGCTTTGCCCCCTCACAGCAAAAGGTTCTCCAGTTCAATTCTTGGCTGGGGTACTTTCTGTGCAGAGTTTGAATGCCCTCCCTGCAGTTGCATGGGTTTCCTTTCACATCCCAAAGACATGCTGCAGGTGGATTGGAAATTCTAAATTAGCCCTATGTGTGAGTGTGTGCATGCGTGTGCCTACTGTGGAAGGTTGGGGACTGGGCTGGCAACTTGACACCATAAAACTCCACTGCCAATTTTTCTTTGAGAATGCTGTTCTGCTGTGGCGACCCCTAACTGGAAAATCCAAAAGAAGAAGAAGAGAAGAATGCTGGGTAAGGGGCAAAGGTATTTCTGGGTCAGATAAGTTGAGTAGGTGAGGAAGCACATGCAAATAATTAAGACAAATAGGACAAGAGACAGGGATTGTTAGGGACACAAAAGTTTGGGGAACACCATGATTGGGGGTGAGAGAGGGGGCAACACAGGCTCATGCCTGTCAAACATGAAGACAGTGAGAATTGAGTCCTCACCCACTGGACTGTCATCACTGTCCCCTTACTCCACTGGTGGCTGGAGTGCTTGATGTCTTTTCCTGCTATGGACCATGAGGGAGTGCAGCCTATGCATCTGGCATAGGCATACACCCAGTGCATGAGCCTATGCACCAACTCTGGCATCTCCTGGCAGGTGATGAAATCACAATCTCCTCTACTGCTCCCAGGGGTACCACTGCAAGGGCAATACCACTTGGGGGTGCAGTACAGAAGGGGCAGCAGAGGCAGTGCTGCCCGGTTGGCTCCCAGACATGCTGGACATTGGTGCTGGAGACAGTGGAGCAGGGTGAGGCTGATACACTGGGGCGGCCTTCCTCACTCTGCTGGTATCATTTAGTGGTGTGGTAAAGATGGATGACACGGAGACATTTTGACAACACATAATAGAAAAAAAAAGGTTGGGTGACAGAAAAAAATCAATAAAAATAGTGCCATCATATGTGACATACAATGCATTAACACAAGTATGCAACTATTTTATCTGAAATATTACATCTAAATATATGTCCTAATAAATTCACAGTATAACTACAGATTGTTGAAAGTAAACTTTGAAATGTGCATATATTGCACATATGTGTGTTCCAGTTATACAGATTACAGTAGGGCATTTTATGTCACTTGTATAGAGTTTAATTTAATGTAAATATTATTGAAGAAATGTGGTACTGTATATTTCTTACTGGTGGTATTTGAACCCAGAGCCTCTGACTACTGTCTTATATTTGGCTTTTAAAGTTGGCGTGTGCTACAGACTAATGCATGTATACTTGCTGTTAGTTAGGTTATGCTTGCTCAGTTTGTTACAACTCTCTCTATCTTTAACATTTAAAGCCACAGTAATACTTCTCTTGTGGTGCTTAGGTATCACTCACTTCCCTCAGTCTCTCCAGTCAAGCAGCATGAGCCTGCCTGTTGAACTCTATGTCAGCACTGGCTGGGGAGAGAACAGAAAAGAACAGAATAGCATTATGCATGCCAGTCTTTACTACACTTAGCTTTCTAAGTATTACAAATTCTCTCTTATCATACTTACACAACTGTGGGATATCTGTAGTCTCAAATTCATTCAACCAATGGTTGAGGGTATAATTTTTTTGCCTATGTAGGTCATTAAAATGATGCCTACACTTTTCTCCATTGCACAGGATGCCAGTAGCACTGGATACAGCCTGAGCTAAACTACTCCATGCCTCAGAATTGTACTAGGAGCCAGAATACTCCACATGCAAAAGCTTTTGGCTATTGTGCTTTACCAGGAGTCCAATAAATATCCTGGACTCCTGGATACCCAACCTCTGTGTACTACACTTGGCAGCTTCCCCGCTAATTCTAGCCATGTCAAACACCCAACCTAGAGCAATGGAAATAGATGTTTTCTCACCATTTCCAGTTATTGAGTTTTGCAGCTATGTAGGTCATTAAAATTATGCTTACATTATTTGCCAGTACACAGGATGCCAGTAGCACTGGATACAGCCTGACCTAAACTACTCCATGCCTCAAAATTGTGCTGGGAGAAAGAATAATCCCCATGCAAAAGCCTTTGATTGTGACACTTTACCAGGTGTCCAATACATATCCTGGACTCCTGAACACCCCACATCTATGCGCTACACTTGGCAGCTTCCACAATAACTCCAGCCATGTCTAACACCCAACCTAGAGCAATGGAAACTGATGTGTTTTTTCCCACCAATTCCAATTATCACATTTACTGGTAGTGCACAAACCTGAACAACAAGGCCAATCACATTTGTGTTATTTTAAATGGAATGCTGCACTGCCAAGCAGGGATGACATAACTATTTAAAATAGGAGGTTAATCTGACACTTGACCTTAATTTGAGGGGTGTCTGTAACTTAGCTTGGAAATATGTATTGAAAAGTGGAAGGTAACTGCTAGGTGAGTTAAGTTTGCAAATATGCACAGAGGGCATAAATGTCAAAACCTGACACATTTGTTTTTCACTTCATACAATGATAAAATTAAATTTTAAAGTGTGGGAGTCAAACCTTGGCATAAGGGACAAAGCAATTTCTTCCACAACATTTATTTCCCATCTTTGCTACAGAAGAAGTGTTGCTCAGACATAGTCAGGGATAATTCATAAATACAGCTGACAGTTTGAGGTGCTTCACATGGATGTGTGTGACCTGACAAGGTTCTGATATACAGATCCCGTTGTGTATGAGTCTTATTTAATTGTGAAGGCTATACAAGTCCAGATAACAGAATTATATGTACAGAAATATAACAGGCATTATATCCTCATTCATACATCTGAAAACACAATAAGAGAGCCTTATCCCTCATACATATAATTCATATCATCTCTACTATCTAAAGTGTTATAAGTGACAGTGAATATAATGGGAAATGGAACAACAATAAAAATGGCTGGGTTGTCTTGTATTAGAACCCAGGACCATGTGCATGGTAGCCCTACATTTACATGTGTTGCCACAAGACTGTTGAAGTAGCACTTCTCTATTTTACAGTTCATTGCTATAAACTGCATTGTCACAGCAGTAAAAATAGGTTATACACCCTGTAGTAGAACCCAGGATAATCTGCATGTCAGCCTCACACTTACACCTGCTGTCTCAGGAGTATTTACATAACAGTGCCATGATTTTCTACTCATTTTAAAAACTCTGTGTTAACTACCACACAATGGCGCCTAGCATGTCTGTGCAGTGCCTAACGCAATTAATTGACTACATTAATTTTCAGTTTGTTGACTGCCTGAGCCCTGTCAGCAGGTGTTACATGACTGCAGCTGTTGGGGAACCTTGCTAACCGCCACCCAACACTGCTTAGCGGCATTACACTATGGAGCGAAAAAATTGCAAAAACGTATTCTTAGGTTCATAGGTTCATAAGTACATACTAGGCTATCGGCCCTGGGGCCTATACAAGCCCAGCCAAAAAGGTACCCTGGCTTTTGCCACTCAAGAAAATTATTTTCCTGTGCCACTGTCGAGCATAGCCACAGAGGTGATCCCCTGGGTGAATTTCCTATTTCCCATCCAGCCATCAAGATTTTTCTTGAAGAGAGCTAATGAGGAGCTTTGTTTGATATAGGTAGCTAGTTTATTCCAGAGTATGGGAAGTCTCTGGGACAGGAATCTATCCCTCCAGCACATTCTGTGTATTATTGTGGTGACAAGGTTTAGGTCCCTACAGCGTGTAGCTCGGAGGGATTGGGATTTCTTTAAGTGGAGCATGTCCAACAGCTCTGGGTTTGACATAGCTTTGTGTGTCAGGCAGGGATCACCACTGAATAGGCGATATGCGACGGAGTAAAGCTGGAGTTTTTTGAGAAGGTCTGCTTAGGGCATCTGTTTGAGGATGGCAATCCTCTTTGTTAGGTATTTTTGCGGCCTTTCTAGTTGTTGTAGATGTCTTGTGAGGTACATACCAAAAGGGGTGTTGTACTCTATAATGGGTCTAATGAGTGATGAGTAGAGGGGAACAATGACCTCTTTTTTTCTGGATGAGAAACCTTTTTTGATGAGGTTTGCCATGTAGAAGGATTTCCTGACTGCTGTGGCGATGTGATTATCAAAGGAGAGACTACTGTCCACCTGTGTCCCAACGCCTCTTATCACACTTTCGGTGTTAAGTATACTACCACCTATGTTGTAGTTCATGGGTTCAGAGTTTTCACCAAAGGGGATGACAACGCACGTTTTGGAATTGAGCTTGAGGCCATGGCTTTGACACCAGGCATCTGTCTCAGTGAGGCCCTTTTGTAGGATGTCCACATCGTTAGGAATTTCGATTATGGCTCCTAATTTGCAGTCATCTGCGAACTCCGTTAGCAAAAGACCTTCTGCATTAGCATCTAATTCAGAGAAGTAGATACCAAACAGGAGAGGACTCAGAACTGAACCCTGTGGTACTCCACTTGTCACTGGTCTGAAGTCGGATTTGGAGTCTGCTACTTTCACAGTGTGGATTCTGTCAGTGAGCCAGTTGGCAACCCATCTTGTGATATAGGGATTTATACCTAGTTTAGTGAGTTTATCTATAATTCCAGAGTGGGGGATGGTGTTGAAAGCCTTGGTAAGATCTAGATAGGCTGTGTGAACCACCTTACCCTTGTCTACGGCTTTGGTGACTGCTTCAAAGAAGTCTATCAGGCTTAGGAGACATGATCTGCCTTTTACAAACCTGGACTGGGTGGGGTCCAGAGTTTGGAGAATACCAGTGTCTTTGTTTATAAGTTCCATGATGATACATTCCATGGCCTTGCAGATCAAGCTTGTCAGGCTAATGGAGAGGTAGTTCCCAGGGTCCATGGTGGCTCCCCCCTTGTGTAGTGGGATAACCATCGCTGTGCACCATTCAGCAGGTACAAAGCCTGAGGTGAGGCTATGATTGAACATAGTACTTAGGTGGGGTGCCAGTTCGTTCTGTAGTTTGTGTAGAACGCTGCCTGGGATGTTGTCTGGTCCCATGGATGCTGTCTTCTTGGCTTTGGAGAGTGTGTTTTTTACCTGTGCAGCCGTGATTACAGGAACTTTGCATTCTTCCGGTATAGAGATGGGCTCTTTAGGGGGTGAGAGGGGGGTAAAGTTAGCACTGAACCTATCTGCCAGGATGTTGGCAATATCAGTTGGGTCTGTATATTTAGTGCCATTGTGCTGTAACTCAGAACAGATCTGAGTGTTGCCATTGAGATTCTTTACATAGCTATAGAATGCTTTGTGGTTGTCTTTAGAATCAGTGGCGATTTTGTTTTCCTAACTAGCTTTGGAAGATTTTATCAGGGATTGCAGCTTCTTACTGAGGCTGACCAGGGAGCTCCTCCACTCATGGGATTTTACTCTCTTTTGCAACAGTTTCTTTGTTCTGTTGTACAGTTTGTTTATGGCAGGGCACCACCAGATTGGCTTCCTTTTTTGGAGGATAGCATCTTGGTTCTGTTTGGGATAGCACGATCCATGCATTCATGTAAGTGCTTATAAAGTGCAATTGTGTAGGATTCAGTAGTAGTAACTGTATTGTCCATCTGCATGGGTGTCTTGAAGTTCACCACTTCTGTCTTAAGAAGCATGAAGCTGGCTTTGCAGAAATTTTTTACCATGGTTTCCTTAATGGGGGGGGGGGTGGGTGCAGGATGTGGATATCTATGGTAATTAGCTTATGGTCATATCGGACCAATGAAGCATTGACTTTAGGTGTGGAACACCAGTCACTCATATTGGTAATGACTAGATCTAGGATATTTTTGCCCCTGGTAAGGATGTGGATAATTTGATCCAGGGCACTGGAGTTTATGAATTCCAGAAAGCGTTGAGCAAAGGAGTTGGTACATGAGTAATTTTTCCAGTTAATGGTGGGATAGTTGAAATTGCAAATTATTAGGGTGTTTGGTTGAACCCTAATATTTTCCAGTACATCAAGAAAAAAGGAGTGTGAATCCTTGGGCATGGTGGGTGATCTGTAGCAAGCTACAATTTGGATTGCAGTTTTTCCCAGAGTTAGTTGCACTTGGATAACCTCGGCTGCATTATGCTGAGCAATTAGCCTGGAGGTGTGGATATCCTTAATGAATATGGACACACCTCCGCCTTTGGTGTTCCGGTCCAGGTTACATGGCCAAAACGTGTGGAATGAGTTATAGCCTGGTAGTGCAGAGGTGGTCTCTGGACCCTTGAGCCAGGTCTCAGTCACTGCACAGATATTGATGTTCTACATTTTAAGGAGTGCCTCGAGTGAGTGCATTTTGAGATTTAGACTTCTAGCATTGAGTAGCATCACCCTCAGTTTTTGCTTGCCTGTTCCTGTTACGGTGGTGAATTTGTCATTTGAACCTTGCCTACAAAAGGCACTATAGGGGCGGCAAGAACCTTAGCCAGTATCCAGAATCCCAGGGGTGACAGGTGTAGGCCATCTTTGGCAAAGCATCGTAGTCTGTTGACCATGTCATCCCAGGCAGACAGATACTGGATCCCTTTAGAATGGCACCAGAAGCTTAGCCAATTGTTGAAGTCAATCATTTTGTCCTTGTACTGTGGCATCATTCTGGGTGATGGCAGAATGCTACTCAGGGCTAGGGTCATACCTGCTTGGGCTACAAGATCGGAGAGCTCTTCCATGTCTCTTTTCATGTAGTCCAGGGAGGTACATCTCAGGTCTTTCACACCAACATGGACAATGACAGAGTCATATTTGTACTTGTTGTGGAGTGACCTGAGTGCGTGGGTTATGTGGCGGATCCTGGCACCCGACAGGCAGCTGACAGTAACCTTCTCCTTGTTTAGCCTGGTGAGTGGGGCATCAGTGTGCCTGATGATAGAGTCACCTATAACTAGTGTGTTGGGTATGTTGTTTTGCCTTATTTTCTGTGGTTGAGTAGCAAACTGAGTCTGCAGGCTATGTGTCATTTGGGTTGTGTTGGGGGATGGAGGTTGCTTGCATTTCTGCTTTGGAGGTCTCTGTTGCTTGAGCAGATTTTTATTGAGAGCCTCCGTGAATGTTTTTGTGTTTCTATGTGTGGATTTTCGTAGTGTAGATTTAGTGAGACTATGTGATGAGTGTGGTGTAGTGCAAGTGTTTACCTTCTCCTCTTGATTGTCACGTTCAGTCTTGGTTTGAGAGAGCTTTACCTCCAGTTTGGCTAGATAAGTGCATCTCTCACAGTTTGTAGTGTTGGGTGGTAGGGGGAGAGGATTGTCTGTGCACATGAGGCAATTTCTACATTGCCCCAAGATGCCCAGCTTCATCAGATAGACAGGAGAGAACACTGGGAGCTGACCCTTGGACATGCATGAATAAAAAAATATTTTCCTCTAGATAAATGAGGAAAGTGAGTACAAGAGTTGTTTTTCTTTAAGCAAGTGAGGATAGTAAGTACCAAATATGTTTTCCTCTAGGTAATGAGGAAGGTTGAGTGCTGTAGTAATTAGGAGCTTATTTAGTGCTTACAACAAGTTCTGAACAAGTGCTGATCACAAATAAGCAAATTCAAGTGCTAAAACTAAGAATCTGTATCTGGACTAAACTAGTTACAGGAAAGGGGGGAAACAAGTGCAAATGCAGGCTTTTAAATCAGAAAGATGAGAGAGATGGAAAAACTGCCCAAACGGCCAATAACTACAATTTCTGGGCCAGAACCACTCCTTATGTGGTAGATAGGTTACCTAGTGCTTAACACTCCCACTGATAAGCTAGAAGGCTTCCCTCCAACACAGAAAGCTTGGGGGGGGGGGGCTCAGAAGATTACATACAGTCCTGGATACAGCAAATTTGAATCTGGACTACGCTAGTTAAAGGAAAGGTATTTTTTTTTAAATATATATATATATATATATATATATATATATACAGAAACATAGCTAAAACAGCAGTAAAAACAATTCAAATGCAGTGCAAGCTAGCACACTTGAGTATGTAACAATGTTAGACTAAACAGTTTAAAAAATGCAATTAAATTAAAAATGACTAAAAACAAGTGCAGAAGGAGTCTATTAAGTAGAATGAGGTAAAGAGATGGGACTGGGGGAATGTCACAGATCAAATCTACAGTGGGGCGGATAACTGCAAAAACCACCAAATTTAATCAACAAGACAGTAATAGGGAGGGTGGATATGGGAAAACCAACACCTTCAGCAGAGATCTGAAAAACTATACAGTGAAGCAAAACATTATTTTTGACATTTGCACTTTTACAGATACCCTGTTTGCAGCTGTCCTGCAGGTGTTCTGTCTGCATCTTGTGTGGGCCAGTAGTCTAGTCTGAATACTGATAAGCACCACACAAATGACATAAGCACAGCCAAACTTGACATTCATTTTCTCAGTTTGCTTTGCTTGTCCTTAGCCATGCACCATGAAAACAATCACCAAAAAATTAAAATAAAAGGGAAAAGTAGTTGAAATGATGAAAAACAATCGATGATATAAACTCTACAAAATGTTTGCAAATATACATGAAATATTAAAAAATAAACAAGCATAGTAATCTGTCTAATTTCAACCTCACCACCATGAGTAATGAGGAAAAAATGAAAAACAGAGAAACTAGAGGACTTAAAACTTTGTTGATGAGTTCAGTCACAATAATTCCAAAAAAATCATAAAAATCAGGTAGGGATCCAAAGCAACAAGCCTTTATTCATCACAGACAAGTGATCCTCAGTAACATGAATAAGAAATATTTTAGACTGTTAATCATAACTTTTATACACTTAAAAGTAGGTCTGGAAAATACAAATATTGCTTAATTTTAAACCAGCCTACTGAAGGCAAACAATATAAACAGGACTGAAAAAAAAGTGCATTTGAGAACAAGTAACCAGCCACACACACTATTACTGATTAGGTCAAACTAAATCCTAGTTAAGTAAAACACTGCCAATCTATTTCCAACCCACATTTCCAAATCAGATATTAAGAAAAGCATAACAGACACATAAAAAGACTGACTTTTAACTAAACTAGAGTTGTGCTAACTAATGCAATAAAGCCTTTATCAGGTCTGTGTTAAGAACTAAAACCATATACCTAGACTGATAAACTCACCGAGATAGGTAGCAACCCATATATTGCAAACTAGCTCACTGATAGAACTCATACGGTCAAAATAGGGGCATCCACCTCCTCCAGCAGACCAGTAACCAGTGGTGTTCCACAAGCATTAGTTCTGAGACCCCTACTGTTTGGAATCTACTTCTCTGAAGTACAGGATAAAACTAAAGGACTGTGACTGACAAAGTTTGCTGATGACAGCAAACTGTGAGCAATCATTGAAACCCCTAGCAATGTCAACATCCTGCAAGAAGGTCCTACACAGACTAATGACTAATGCCAAAGTCATGGCCTTAAACTGAATGCAAAAAAAAATGCATTATCACCCCTTTGGAAAGAGTGACCACATCAATGGCAATACCCTAATCACACAGTCAATGGTGAGAGATCTGGGTACACAGGTTGGCAGCAACCTTAACTTCGATCATCATGTCTCCATAGTCATAAGAAGGACGTTTCATATTGCTCATCTCATAAGTAAGACCATTGCATTATAACCCCCCTGTACTGTTCCCTCATAAGGCCAGTAATAGAATACTATGCTATCTTTGAGATCTGTCTTTCCAAAGACCTGCAGCAATTGGAGAGACTACAAGAGTCTTTAAGATCTGTCTTGTGTGGACAGACTAAAATCATTGTCATTTTTCTCTGTGTTATACAGACTGCTGAGAAATGACTTGTGCATTGCATATAGAGCAAATCTCTAACCCAGCTTTAATGGAAATGCTGCACATTCACAAGTCAAATGGCACACAGGTCACTCGCTCAAAGGACCTAAACCTGGTATGTGACATCAACAGAACTTGCCAGAGAGACAGATTTGTATCACACAGGTTGCCCCACCTTTGGAACAAGTTTCCTATTCATGTTAAACAAAGCCCCTCATTGGCTCTATTTAAGCGTAATTTGGAAAATTGGATGGATAACCAGAAATTCACCCTGGATGTCCCATATGTATCCCTCTTGGAAATGGCAATATGTGCTGATTTTAGTTTCTATTTGAACTAGACACCTTTGAGAGCACTGGTTGAACTTGGCTAGGCTTGTAAAGGCTCTGGGGCCATTACTCTAGTAACCTTCTATGAGCCATTGTTAATTTTAGAATCGCTTTAGTTCTTCCTGCTCCGTTCGCCCTGCGGTCTCACTCCGCTCCCCTACCCTGCCCTCAAATCACAACCGCCCCCAGCAGCTCTAGCTTTATCCATACATTAACCACAACCCCTCAGATCATAATCCAGTCACCCTCCACTACTCTAGACACACCCATTACCCTTCCCACCTGCTCTACCTTATTCACCTCTAATAGACACCACCCATCTTTGTCCATCTATTCTATAATTCTCCAGTACACACACTCCTTCAACTACTAACACTATTTTTACCTACTTCCCTTAGATACACCACCTAGCCTCAAATAACTTTTTCCCACCTCAATTTCCACCCCCATAACACATCCCCCACTGCACTTTACAACTCTCACATTTCTCCTCTACCTACTCTCTAAAAATCCTTACATTTTGTTTTACCATCTCCAAACATAATTCACCATCTACTTAACAACTAAAGTTACCTCCTTTCCAACATGCCTCTACAACCCACATTCTTCCCCATATTACTAACTCTACTCTTTACCTTAACCTACCTCTACCACCTTACACAGCCTACTTCTTCCAACCATTCCCAATCCTACCATGTAACTAACCATTTTAGCCCCATACTACCTCACTCAAACATCCCAATTTCCCCCCATCTATGCCCTAACCTTGTACTTTTTCCATTTAAACTTATAACCACTCAGAAATACCCTTTACATATAACAGTTTTTAAATCCTACAAAAGCACAATACAACCTGACCTTTTCTCTAAACTGTCTTACTACTTTTCCAACCTAACCCTATCTCCCATTAGCAATCTATTATCAGGTGATATCCATCCTAACCCAGGCCCCCCCTCCTCAACAATTAAGGACAAATCCATAATACTCACTGCCTTAAACTCTCAAAGTATAGTGAACAAAGTCCCAAACCTCCACGCTTGGCTAACACATCATAAACCAGACATCTTATCCATTCTCAGAAACATGGTTAAAGCCCCATATAAAAGACTCAGAAATACTCCCACCAAACTATTCTATCATCAGAAGAGACATGCCCCATAAAAAAGGTGGAGGAGTAGCTCTTTTCTACTCAACCTCCCTGTCAGTTACCCCCTACAACAAACCCACTTCCCAATTTAAAAATGCAGAACTACTCATAACACTACTTCAAGTTAACAAACACATATGTATAGTTTCACTCTACATCCCCCCAGGAGATAATGTATACACACTGGAAGACATCCTCTCTTGGCTTACCAACAACATTAGTAACGAGACTATAATCTTAGGTGACATGAATATTAACTGGATCTCCATTCAGTCTCCCACAAACCCACTTAACATCAACCTACATAGATTCTCACAACTAATCACCTCTATCACACACCCATCAAAATATCTCTCCACTGGTAGTATCCTGGACTGGATCTTAGTCTCTCATCCCCACTATTTCTCAGACAGTGGAACTCTTCTCGACCCCCTTGGTGACCACATACCCATCTTCACTCACCGACTCCCCTTAATCCAACATCATACCCATAACTATATTACAACACGTAATCATAAAAAATTTAATCCATCAACCTTTACTAACTCCCTAAAAACAATAAACTGGAATTGTCTAAAAACACTATCCTTAGATAACGCTGTCGCTCACTTCAACACCACATTCCTAAAACTACTAGACGTCCATGCTCCTCTAAGAACAAAAAGAATAAAAACTAAAACTGCCCAATGGCTCACCAAAAACACACTAGCTACCATGCAGAAAAGAGACAAAGTCTGGGCAAAATACCAGAAAAATAAGACCCCCCTCATCCATAATGAATATAAAACTCTTAGAAACAGAGTAAAAAAACTTATCATCTCTGACCGTCAAAATTACTTCTCCTTACTTCAAAACAACAACAAAACAAATCCTCAAAAATTCTGGAAAAGTATTTCCACTCTACTTCATCCCAGTAAAACAGTAACCCCAACCCCTGACCCTAATGCCACTGATATAGACTTAGCTACTCAATTCAATTCTTTCTTCATTGAATCTATTTCTAAATTAACCTCCTCCTTCTCCAACAACACACACTCCAACTCACCTCCATCCTACCCCTACTACACTCAAACCAACACTATATCCAATGGCACACTCATATCTACTAACTCTTTACCATCCACCTCATCTCCTACTCTCACTCCCTCCCCATCTTCTCTACCCCCTCTAATATCCACCTGTTCTCCTACTCTCCTTCCCCTCCTTTTCAAACCCTAACTCCCCCTCTGCACACTCCCCCCCCATTTTCTCTCAAACCTATACCCACATCCACTATACAAAAACTCCTTCAGAAACTAAAACCATGCACCAATGCTCCTGATGACATTCCTTCTTACTTTCTCAGCTCAGCAGCTGAAGCAATTGCCTACCCCATTAGCATACTAATCAACCAATCAATTCAAGAAGACATAGTTCCCTAAATCTGGAAAAAGGCCTTCATCATACCTTTACATAAAGGTGGCAATAACAACAATGTTTCAAACTTCCGCCCCATAGCTATCCTATCTCCCATCTCTAAACTCCTGGAAAAGTGCATCCAACTTCAACTCCTACCATATCTCATAGATAATAACCTACTTTCTCCTACACAACATGGATTCAGACCAAATCACAGCACTATGACAGCACTCCTCTCCTTCCTTGAAACTGTAAACAAAGCCAGGGACTCTGGCCTTACTGTCTCTACCCTTCTACGTGACCTCTCTAAGGCCTTTGGCACTATATCACATAGTCTGCTTCTAACCAAACTCTCCAAAGTTAACCTATCTTCCTCTACTTTGAACTGGTTCTCTAGCTACTAAACTAATAGATATCAAGCAGTAAAATGGAAAAAGGCAACCTCCTCATTTCTTAACACCCCAACTGGTGTCTCCCAAGGATCCATATTAGGTCCCTTCCTCTTCAATATATTTATAAATGATTTCCACAAAGATATCCCTCTCTCCAATATCATCCAATATGCAGATGAATCAACCATTATCTGCACTGTCTCAACTATCCCTACTCTCATAAAGCTAACTCAACATGCCTTTTCAACCATTGAAAAATGGATGAGAACAAATCACCTAGCACTCAACACCTCTAAAATCAAATTAATGATATTCACCCCTACTAAACTCAACTCTCTCAATACAAACAACTTCTCTATTACTAGTGAGAATAACATTCCACTAGAACTAGTGACAGAGACCCAACTACTTGTTGTCCAAATTGATAACCAACTAAAATTCAACTCCCATCTACAACTAAACATAAAAAAAACAATCAAAAACTAGGGATGCTCTATCGACAAAAGCTCTACCTTACAACTGCTACTAAAATCACTCTCTCTACTTCCTTTCTTATTCCCTCCCGTCTCTATGGAGCTCCACTACTAACTAACCTACAAATCTCCCTGAAAACACAAATTTCCTCCTGCTACAATAAAATTGCCAAGTTTGCTACCAACCAAAAGTCTTCCTCCCACCACTGCTCCTCTCGCCAACAACTAAAGTGGCTAGAACTACCCAATAATCTTACCTACACACAAGTATCCCTTGCACATAAACTAATTTTCAAACCCTCCCTCTGTCCCTCCCTCTCTTCTGTCTTCAAAATGCACATACCTCATAGAATTTTAAGGTCCAACAACCAAAATCTACTAGAAGTGTACAAACCAACCCGTCCCCCAGGCAAACATCTTCTTTCACATGCCTTAGCACGTCTCTGGAACTCTCTACCTCCATCTATCCGTAATATCTCTAACCATTTCATGTTCAAAAAATCTCTTCATTCACATCTACTTTCCCAGTGGGAATGCTCTTGCTCCCACCCTACTTAACTACATTGAATATCCCCTTTTTCTCCTAGTCTTGCTTACACCCTTGATTTCTCCCCCTCATTATACATACCTCTTACATTCCTACTATAACCATAGAATGTGTAAGAATTCTCTAAACTCTTCCTCTCACATGGAGAACTCTCTTTATGAAATAACTTTAGTAGAATTTTAAATTAGAAATTTGATTTTATGTATAATCCTTTTTAGTTTTAACACTGTATAAATTAATTGTAATCATTGTACATTGTACTTGAACTTGTCTACCTGAAAGTTTATAATGTTTAAGCATGTATAATACCTACTGTAATCTATATTTTTCTGGAGCTTTTCTCCCCAGGACTCCATTGAAAATGGGTTCTTTTTGGCCCAATGGACTATCCTGGTAAACCAACTGGAAATAAAATAAATAAATAAATAAAATAAATCTCTAATGGTATCCAAGATCAAATGTAACATGTTTGATTCATCTGGTAAAGAAATCATTTTCAAGATCATTCATATTTTTGAGCAAAGGGGTCAAATCTGTGGTAATGCTTGCTAATTTGTAGCCTTGTGACTTCAATACATTGTGCTTAGTTTTTGCAGCCACAGTGGTACAGCAGTTAGTGTTATCGCCTCTCAGTGAGAGATTCTCCGGTTCAATTCTCAGCTGGGGTGCCTTCTGTGCAGATTTTGCATGTCTAGCCTGTGGTCGTGTGGGTTTCCGCTGAGTGCTCTGGTTTTCTCCCACATCCCAAAGACATGCTGTAGGTGGATTGGACACTCTAAATTGGCCCTAGTCATAAGTGCGTGCATGTGTGTGCCTTCCGTGGAAGGTTGGATGCCGGGCTGGCAACTTGACACTGCAAAACTCCACTGCCAATCATGAGTGGACAGGTGATCCACTGTGGTGACCCCTAAATGGGAAAAGCCTTAAGAAGAAGTGCTTAGTTTTTAATGTATGCATACTGTCTCTTTGAAGTAAGTAGTTCTCTTTTGTTGGTTTCCTGTATATTCTACTAATTCATTTTCCTCTGTCTTTATCCATACTGATAGTCGTCAAAGAACTGCACTGACTCCAAGTTGATTGGAATGGTAACATTTCCTGAAGGAGGTGGAGTTACTGATGCAATGGATAAACTCAATGAGTTTAGATTTCTCACTTTGCCAGACTATGAATATATAGTCAATAAAGAAAATATAGCCGGTCATATATCTTGAATATTCACGTTGCAGTACAAATTCCTCTTCCCACTGGCCTAAGGCTACGCTGGCCAGGCTAGGGGCCACAGCCAAACCCATGGCTATTTCCTTATCTGTTTGTAAGCCTGGCCATTGACACTGAAAAAAAATTGTAACTCACCACCAATTTATTAGCTTTCCCAAGCATTCAATTTGCCCTTGTGTAGCAATGTTATTTCAGCTATAAGCCACTGTAGCTGCTTCAGTACAGTACATGTGTGGTAAAACAGTGTATAGGGCTTCACCATCAATAGTTACCAATATGCTTTGTTCACTCACATACACTTCTTTTATTTTTCTTAAAAAATCAAATGAATCTAAAATAAAAGATGAGTTCTTTTCAGCAAGAGTCTGTAGAATAAAATCTAAATATATGGCAGTGGCCTCTGATATGGAACCTCCAGATGCAATAACAGGTGTGTAAGGTGAATCTTCCTTATTCTTATGCTGTTTTAAAACCCTGTAAAAACAAGTCAGCTTAGGATGTTCAAATACTCAAAAAAAGCTTTCACTAATCAGTTCTTCATTCATGAAGTACTGTGGTTAGTTTATCTTTCCATTCTATATGTGCAGTTTTAACCTCCTCAAAGGAATGTTTAAAATAAAACAAGTGTGTTCAGCATGTTCTCTATTTTCATTATATACCTGACAGTATCTATAACCAGTATTCACCCACCCTTGTCAGCCTTCATAATATGTCTAGATCTATCATTGCTCAAATACCAAAATGCTAATATCTCATCCTTTGAAATATTATAAAACTTATATTTTGCTGTTTTTTGAGACCTTTTTTATGTCAAGTTTGCATTTTGTCTCAAAGGCTTCACATGTGGGATTTAGTGGGGGGCAAAAACTACTGGGGCTTTTATTTTTTTCTTTGATGAGTTTATCTTCCTCCATGTAAGTTGTCTCGTGAAAGGCAAGTTTCAAAGTCAACTTCCTCACATACCTTTTTAAATTGATAATGGTCTGTGTCTCATCACTCCTTCCCTATTGTATGAATGTAAGTCCTCTGTTAAGCACTTTTTTCAAGTGCTGTCAGTGATTTCTTCAAATTATTCCAGATCCTGGGGTCTAATTCCATCTGCAGGCTTGTGGCCCTGATGGGTAGAAGTTGCTGTTTCCCAGGTACTTCAACTCTTTTGTCCCTGTCCACTGGTTCATCCTCTAGCTGTTCTGGTCCTCTTTCAGATGGCAGTTCTCTTTTTCTCTCTGTAACCTTGGTGGGCTGTATGTCTGATTGTAGTTGCAATTGTTGTGATGATAATTCTTGTTCAAGTGTACAGGTCTATATTATAAGAACAAATGCTTAAAATGAAGAGCACCAGTTTGTCGACACATTTTAAGTGAACACTCATAATCAAAAGCTCTAAAGATCTAAAACATTAAATTCAAAATGTCATAGTTGGCCAACACATGCAAATGTAGCAGTGACGTAAAGATGTGTACATTATGAATTATGCATGTTTACCTTAATTTTAGTGCGATCTTGGAGTTGGTATATATAATTAGCGGGGGTGTGGGGGGAGCAGAGCCCCACATGGGTAGATGCATGGACACAAAGCCCCCCTGCAAAAATTAGAGAAAAATTAATGTATGTGTGTTAAGTGGTTTGTGTTTTGGGAAAGTGATCTTTTGGTTAAGTGTAATTTTGGAGATTTACTGTTGGCAATTGGTATGGTCACTTAATTTACTTTACAAACTGGGAGGATTGTAGCATATATTTAGGGTGTTCATTACAAGTGAAATTTACTGAGGTTTGCAGTTCATGTTCAATATGGCAGTGGGGGATTGGTGTTGGAAAACTAAAATATTTTGAGTATGTCGGTTTCAACTGTCAGCTTTTGCTTATAAGAGTGTTCACTTAAAATGTGTCGATAAAGATGTATTTGACATTTTAAGCATTTGTTCTTATAATATAGATGCTGTGTGTACTGTGGCCTAGTGATATGAGCACTGGGAGTTGTACTGTGGCTGGGTAGGATTCTGGTGTTCTCTCATGTCCGTCTGTGGGGTCCAAGGAGTACTGGATGTCATCAGTCAGTTGCCCATTAGTCTGTCCTTCATTTGTCTCTCTGATTCTGTGGGTGTTTTCATGTTGTGAATTTTTTTTTTATTCCTTCCACCAGCATTACCAGCCTGAACATTCAGATTGTTGTTGTCAATATTAGTGTTGGTGTGAGGATATTAGATATTTAGAAAAAAATGGCAACAAGTAAATACATGCAGATCTCCAAAACGGACAGAGCCCTTAACAAACCAGACACAATCCAGAAGTAATCCACATGAAAACCAAGTATTCCAGCTAAAAAATGTTCCATTGTTGTAAAATAGAAAGGACAATCCAGGTGTAAAAACCTACTACCCTTTATTTCTTGTTAAGCGCTTCTCATCTCGCTTATAGCAAGACTTCTTCAGAGCACATACAGTTACATCACACTGTGGTAAAAAACCTGTTCCACTCTCAACTTACCTTCAATTAATTACGCAAGTAAGCTATGCTGCTTGATTAGTAATTGATAAATGATACAGCAATTAAGTTAGTGCTTCACTATTACTTAGATTTCAATAAATGAAGCTCCTAAATAATGTAGTGTGTGTGTTGCTTGCATTAAAAATATGAAGGCTGAAGGCTCTTGCTGAAATGCATGTACTTGCATCGTACAGTAAATCAATTTTATAAGCTTGCGTCAAATGTTATGAATTTATATTTATATTTAAAATAAATATTTGTTTAAAATACATAGTTGAAAAACATAGTTGAAAAATTATTATGAATTTATATTTAGAATAAATAGTTGTTTAAAATGCATAGTTAAGAATACATACTTAAAATGTTTCACTTCTACTGTCTATTACTTGAAACATACCTTAATGTATAAATAAATCAAGACATTAATACATACATCACCTCTACCAAAACTGTTACAACTATTTGCTTGAAGTATGCAGTATTAAGGTATCTAACAAATCTTATCTAACAAACCTGTCTGAAGTACATTTCCTGAAGTTTATAAAACAAACAGCGCTAGTCCTAAATTGCCTGATAATGTGCATTCAGAAATTATGAATAATAAATGAATAAGCAGGACTGAGGAAAGGCAAGGGAAAAAGGGGGAGGAGAAAGGGAGGGGAAAGAGGAAAAAAGAAGAAGGGGAAGGAAAGGAATTCTACAAAACTTTCTATGTACCCTCTAAAATGTATGTTTATATTTGAGACTTCATGAATAAATTATCTTGAAAGGCTCTTCAGTTTCAATATACAAGCTATTGAATAAATTTCATCCAAACCAGGAGCATGAGAGGCATGAGTTTTTAGTTGCCAGGACAATTCTAATTTTTCCAAGAGTAAAGCAATTGTTCCACCTCTCCCGTCTTCTGCTACACTGTCTATTGCTCGAAAACCAAATGAGTGGTTCAGGTATTCACCTACATGTCTAGCTGACCAAATGTACATGTTCTATAAAAAAGAATTCTAAATGTAGGTTATGCCAGTAAGCTGACCTAGATCTGATGACATTGTGTGCCAGAACTGAAAGAAACAGAATCTCCAAAGCAGCTGTTTTGTTTTCTTTCTAAAGTATTTTTTGAGAGAGTAGAATTCTTGGGTCTATATTATCTTGCCGAAAGACGTGTTCAGTGAACATGTTTTCATCGGCAAATAAACAGCAAATGCAGAAATCAGTGATAAGCCACATCAGTGACTGTTTTCCCCAGGGGAAAAAAAGTACTTGGCCTACTAAACACCATACAAACCTTCAAAGCCTACAAACTGGGGGACTTTGCCTCCCCACACCCCCTAACTAAATATACCAACTCCGAGATCGCACTACAGTGGGGAAAACAGCAAATCCCTGATGATGGCCAAGCGCTTTTTTCTCCTGGGAAAAAAGTCACTGATGTGGCCTTTCATTGATTTCAGCATTTGCTGTTTATTTGCCGATGAAGACGTGTTCGCTGAGCACGCCTTTCAGCAAGATAATATAGACCTGAATTATCCTAACAGCTTTCTGTGACTTGTAAAAAAAATTCTGCTATAAAAGAAGGTTCTGAGTCTGTTAAAGTTCAGTAGTTTAGTAGTTGTAGTTGCTCAGTTGTAGTTCAGTTGTCAGTTGTTTTCAAGATCAGCAGTTGTCATACATTTTGTTGTCCAGAGCTGTCCAGCAATAATATTAGGAGTTGTTATTCCAGTCACTGAGGACCAGACAACAGCCTGAAGAGTGGACACATACTCTTATCTTGCCTGGTGGAAGTAAAGGTGTCATCTTGCCTTGTTGAGTTAATTAGATTAGACAGGGACAGTTAATCTTTAGAGAGCTAGGGAACTACAGTTAGATAGTTAGAGTTTTTCTACAATCAGTGTGAAACCAATCCTATAATGTTATTTTCATAATTCCTGTATGTGAAACTCTGGTTTATTGAATCCGTTATTTAGTGTTTATATGTTTTAAATCATTTTATTTATTAAATATTTTACTAACTTTTATGGTGGCTGATTATTCAGAAAGTACTTTTAATGACCTTAAAGTGTTTATGCTAATTGTGATAACACCATGGCCACTCCAAAAAACCTTACTGTTTGGATTACATGCTACCCTTTATATCAATATTTATTTTACCCAATATAATTGAACACCTCTTTTGAGGGGTACTGTGGTATTTGACTGGTGGCAGCCATTACCTTGTAATTTGGGAAAGAGGACATGGCAGGTAAATTGATGTCAGTCTTTCCCAAGAGTTTTATATGTGTGAATATCAAATATTTAAGACTGTGTCAAACAGCTAGAACTGGGGCAAAGTGCTCTGCAGTGGTTAGCATGAAGACTCATTTGGGGAACTGAAGTGAAGCATATTGTCTAGTCCCAGACTTGGAAACTGTTCCTAGTGTACTCTTAGGGAAAATTATGTATTTCTATGTCTGCTTTCAGTGACACTCCCTTACTGTTGACAGTGGTGAAGATTGAGGCTCCTTAGTTACTGCCCCAGGTTTATGTGGGGCCATCCCATTATTTGGTGCCAGCGGTGTGGGATTGTAATTGAGCTTTAGTAGCCTGTGGGTAGTTGTCACTGAGGTGTGCACTCATGACAGCCATATGGTAAACATAGATAGTTTCATTTCACAACAGTTCTAATTATTTTTTAGTCAGTTTAATCAGGGACAGCAATCAAAGATGACAGCAGAAGATTATAGCAAGCTGATAAGGAATCAGTTGGCCAAGGTGTGCAAAGCCAAAGGACTGGAGCATGCTAACATATATAAGGAAGCAATGGCCTCAGCCTTAGTCACAGCTTCTGAGCAGACCAGCATCTCAGAGAATATTCAGTTTGGTAGTGGGGAAAAGCAGCCTTGCGAGACAAGACAGTGTACTTTTTCCTCAAAGGACTTAAAAATGCATTTGGAGTTAAAGAGATTCAAACTGGGAGCTGAAGAAAGAGAGAAACGCTGTCAGTTTGAATTGGAAGAAAGGCATTTGGAGGCTGAGGAAAAGGAGAAGGAGAAGCAGCACCAGCATGAAAAGGAGCATTTGGAGATGAAAGCTGAAGAAAATGAGAGGCAGAAACAGCACAAAAAGGAACGTGTAGCCCTTCAACAGTGTCATGGAAGTAATGGGGAAGGGAATAACTGAAACACAGAAGCAATAAAGTTTATTAAACTTTTCCCTCAGTACAGGGAGGGAGATGACTTTTATAGTTTTATTTATATATTTGAGAGGGTATGTAAACAATATAATCTTGACCAATGACTCTTGGTATGGTTCCTGACCCCCTTACTCCATGGTAGAGCTGTTAATGCAATTGCTAAACTGTCTGATATTGTATGTTTGAATTATGATTGTGTGAAACAATATTTACTTGCTTGCTTTAAATTAACTCCTGAAATGTATAGAAAAACTGTAAAATGTTTAACGCTGTAAACTATTTCTGATTTTTGTTACTGAGGATCTCTTGTCTGTGATGAATAAAGGCTTATTGCTTTGGAACACTACCTGGTTTTCATGACTTTTTCTTTTTGGAATTATTTGTGACTGAGCTCATCAATGAAGTTTTAAGACCACTAGTTGCTCTCTTTTTTATTTACACATGAAATTTTCCTTCATATGTCTAGATTTGAGCTCTCACTCACATGGATTGGAACTCTCACTCCAATGAATATTCAGAGCACAATAAGGGTATCTTATTCCTGTTTTTGCCACGCAAACAGATTTGCAGCACGGAACAAAAATCATTCTGCATACAACCGACTGCAGTATCATACACAGCACTAAGAAACCGCATAACAGTTCCTAGTACATGTATAAATTGTAGATGTAGTCCAGTGAGTGATCACATGACTATTTATGACTATTGCTTGCAAAAGCGCAGCTCTGTCTTACCTCTCTGTGTTTATTGCTTATCCTTTATCTGAACAGTAATCTGAGACATGCAGCATATAAGGCATTTTATATCCTTGTCCTTAAAATGTGTGAGGATATTAAAAGGCAATAATATACATTTGTCAACACATAACAGGGAGTTTGGATGTTAATGAACAGAACCTGTGAATTGTGCGCTGCTTACTTACATTTACAACCTTGATAAAATTACTTATATGCCCTTTGTAAGTCTAACTTGACACAGCCACTGGAGGTAGGACAATCTGCATTCATGTTGTATTTTCCTTCTCCCTACCAGTAATCATTCACAGTTGCAATCCATTTGCAACAAACTGAGGGAGTGCCTGCATGATGCTTACATCTGATACACGGAGCCATACGTTTGGGATTCAGCAATTCTAATGAGTGCATACCTTATTTGCATCTTCACTATGGCAACAGTCCTGAATCTACACAATAAAAAGGCAACCATGTAGCCAGGGGATGTGAAGGTGAGAAGATTTGTATTTTCCCCTATCTTTTTGCTGCACCAATATTGTTCAGGTACTTTTTCTTTCCAGGTGGTATGCAAACCTTTATGTAAATAAGAAAAAATGTGCTCATTCATTTCTTGGTGTTTGCAGCTTGTAACTTCAAGATAATGTTGTGTAAGTTCATGCCTAAACCCCTACCTAAGTTTGTTACAAGTGATATCTTTCCATATATATTCACAGTATCAGTTTGTGTGCATGTCTTAAGCTGGGTACTTGTTCAATGTAGCCATGCAATCTGCAATTTGAATCATATTTGTATTTATCTATACAGTTTACCCTCAGCTGCTTACAGTGATATTTGCAGATCTCCCTTTATAGCAGAAGTGTAGCATGTCTATTTTTTAACACAGTTTGAGTATGTGTTGCTTTACTCAGACTCAATCTGTGTCCCATCTTGCAAAGGTAGCATGTCTACTTGTAATAGCATATTGTCCTCATGCTAATTATTTAGGCTTGCACAACTTTGCACATCCTGTCTAATACTCCTTAATTAGTTAACTCTACATTTTTCTTCCCAAGAAATATTGCCATATACAGTTAATTGTTTTATTCAAAGGAAACTAAATTAGTATTTTGCTCTTGAAATTCAGTGACAAACCATAACTTTTTGCTACCAGAAGCAAATGGAACTCAATTTATATTAGCAGTCTTACTTCTTTTGATAAGTCTTTCCAGATATTTGTTTTTTCACATTTTACCATTAAGTCAACTATATTCTACTGCTATTTTTTATTTGTGTGGAGTTTTCTATGTTAGCTATTTTTACTTGTATGCTGTCTTTCTCTATTCCTTTCTGTTAGGGCTATTTTGAGCTTTTTGGTATTCAATGCTATTAACTAACTTCGGTATCTCCATTTGCTAGTTATTGGAGCTCATTTTATTTTATTTAATGTGATACCTGTCTGTGTTGTCTCCAGCAGCTGGACTTTACAGATAATGTTTTCATCTCTATCTGCTGGATTATTAAGATACATTGCTGCCTAATTTGTATATATATATATATATATATATATATATATATATATATATATATATATATATATATATATTCTTTCTACACTTTGCTGACTATTTTTATTATACTATTCTACTTTTTTCCTAACTTCTACCTATTCTGCCCTTTCTCTTCCCTCTTTCCCTCAGGCTGCTGTTCATTGCACTAATTACCTCTTTTCTCCTCTTTACTATTTCTTTTTATCCTACCCTCTATGTCTCCTGTCCTCTCATCTGCAACCTCTTGTTCCTCATACATGTTCAATTGTTCCCATAATTTAATCTGTTGCTAATATTTCCTTTTTCTAGGTGGTAACTGATGCTTTACCAAAAAGTGCAAACACCCCTCATCCCAGACTGAACTACCTCTTCCCAGACCAACACAGCCTTAAGCAAATACTTCCACAGTTTTATGTATGTTATACTTCTGAAAGTAACTTTGCATTTCCACACCTTTTTGTAACTCAACTGAAGAATAAGCACTCCACCAAAACCAGCCATCCCCTCCCAGTTCTTACAGCTATTCCTCAATTACATTGTAGTCTTCTTCTTCTCTCTGGTCTACACATAGGCATTGTGCCACTTCTCCTGCCATTTTCTGTTCACTGTCCCCTTTTTCTTTCTCCATCCTACTCTTTATATTTCTTTTTCTTCTTCTCCTCCTCACTTTATTAACCTTCCCTCCATACTTGCAGTCACTCTGTTATTTATCCTGCCCTCTTTTAACCTTTTTGCTCTTGTAAAAAGTCTTCTTTATTACCTACCCTTCTGTACTTTTAATCCCTGACAGCTTTTTTTAACTCACCCCCCTCACCAAGCTAAATAGGCTGTTTTTATCTTCCTTACTCTCTGCTACCCAGTTAGCAAATTCTATCTCATTCCCCATCTTTAAACAATGGTACTGCTATGATCTAACTCACTCTCTGTAATGTGGATTCCCCTTTTGCTCACAAAACAAAAACTCACTTTTTTCTGATAGTTTCTGATATTTCCAGTACTCCGGGACCTGGTTCAACCTGCACTGTTCACCCATGCTATGCTTGGGCTCACTGTGTTCCCATAACCTAAAATACCCCCATTCTCACCCACCCCCAATTTAATTTGACTTATAGTCAATACCCTTTAACCACTCCTCCCTCCCCCCCCAACTTCTTCCAGCATTCTCTAATCAGCAGCCACTTCTTCTAAACTTAAAACAACCTATCCTATTTAGAATGGATCTCTTACCCCTCACTAGTATTAGCTATTTACCTTAGAATCTACTGAAACCCATAGCCGTGACATACTAGGCTCACCTTAAGGCCATATATCTTAAACAACTTAATAATAATCACCCCCTCCACTCCTATCTTCTCCCTTACCTACACTGCCATCTCTTATCATTACATTCTCCTACCCAAAAATAGTACACCTACTTCTCCCTACCCACTAGCATCTGGCTCTGCCATTCACACCATCCCTATAGCCCCAGCTTTATTTCTTCACTCTAACTCTATCTTACTCAAAATTAAGATGCCTACATTCCCTGTCAAAATGAAAACAAAAAACTCCCACTAACATAATCACACTACTTGTCTCAGATGACTCATTTTAAATCTACTACTGATGTTTTCTCACCAATTCCAGTTATCGAGTTTTGCACCTATGTAGGTCAATAAAATGATGCTTACATTATTTGCCAGTACACAGGATGTCAGTAGCACTGGATGCAGCCGGACCTAAACTACTCCATTGATTACAATTGCTCTGGGAGCCAGAGTACTCCCCATGCAAAAGCCTTTGACTGTGACACTTTACCAGGTGTCCAGTACATATCCCAGACTCCTGAATGTACCACATCTGTGCTCTACACTTGGCAACTTCCTCACTAACTCCAGCCATGTCCCAACCCAACCTAGATTAATGGAAACTGATGTGTTTTTTGCCATAAATTCCAATTATCAAGTTTACTGATAGTGCACAAACCCAAGCAACAATGCCAACCACATTTGTGTGATTTTAAGTGGGATGCAGCAGTGCCAATCAGGGATGACATAAATATTTGAAACAGGAAGGTTAATCTGACACTTGACCTTAATTTGAGGGGTGTCTGTAGCTTAGCTTGGAAATATGTATTGAAAATTGGAAGGCAACTACTAGGTGAGGTAAATTTGCAGACATGCACTGAGGGCATAAATGTCATAACCTGACACATTTATTTTCATGTTATACAATGATGAAACTGATTTTTAAAGTGTGGGATTCAAACTTTGGCATAAGGGACAAAACATTTTATTTCACAACATTTATTTCTGATCTTTGCTACAGAAGAAGTGTTGTTTAGACTCAGAGATAATGCATAAAAATAGCTGACAGTTTGAGGTACGTCATATGTACATGTGTGACCTGACAAGGTTCTTCTATACAGATCCAATTGTGTATGTGCCTTATTTAATTGTGAAGGCCATACAAGTCCAGATAGCAGAATTATACGTACAGAAATATAATAGACATTATACCATCATTCATATATCTGAAAACACAATAAGTGCACTTTATTCCTCATACATAAAATTCATATCAGCTCCACTATCTAAAGTGTTATAAGTAAAATTGAATTTAATGGGAAATGGAACAACAATAAAAATGCCTGGAATGTCCTGTATTAGAACCCAGGACCATGTGTGTGGTAGTCCTACATTTACATGTGTTGCCACAAGACTGTTGAAGTAACACTTCGCTATTGTACAGTTCATTGCTATAAACTGTATTGTCACAGCAGTAAAAATAGATTGTACACCCTGTACTAGAACCCAAGACCATCTGCATGTCAGCCTCACACTTACACCTGCTGCCTCAGGAATATTTACATAACAGTCCCATGATTTTCTACTCATTTTAAGAACCCTGTGTTAACCACCACACAATGCTGCTTAGCATATCTGTGCAGTGCCCAACGCAATTAATTGACTACATCCATTTTCAGTTTGTTGACTGCCTGAGCCCTGTCAGCAGGTGTTCCATGACTGCAGCTGTTGGGGAACCTTGCTTACCACCACCCAACACTGCTTAGCGGCATTGCACTATGGAGAGCAAAAATTGCAAAATGTATTCTTTTTGACCATTGCAGTATTGCAGATACCCTGTTTGCAGCTGTCCTGCGGGTGTTCTGGCTGCATCTTGTGTGGGTCAGTAGTCTAGTTTGAGGACTGATAAGCACCATGCAAATGAGATAAGCACAGCCAAACTAGACATTTATTTTCTCTGTTTGCTTTGCTTGTGCTTAGACATGCACCATGAAAACAATTACCAAAAAATAAAAATAAAAGGGAAAAGTAGTTGAAATGATGAAAAACAATTTATGATATAAACTCTACAAAATGTTTGCAAATATACATGAAATATTAAAAAAAAAATGAATAAGCATAGTACTCTGTCTAATTCCAACCTCACCACCATGAGTGTTGAGGAAAAAAATAAAAAAAAACAGAGAAACTAGTGGACTTAAAATTTTGTTGATGAGTTCAGTCACAATAATTCCAAAAAATCATAAAAATCAGGTAGGGTTCCAAAGCAACAAGCCTTTATTCATCACAGACAAGTGATCCTCAGTAACAAGAATAAAAAATATTCTACAATGGTAATCATATCAGCTTTTATACACTTAAAAGTAGGTGTGAAAAATATACATATTATTTAATTTTAAACCAGCCTACTGAAGGCAAACAATATAAACAGGACTGCAAAAAAAAGTGCATTTTAGAACAGCAAATACCCACCCACACGCATTATTACTGATTAGGTCAAACTAAATCATAGTTAAGTAAAACACTTCCTATCTATTTGCAAGCCACATTTCCAAATCAGATATTGAGAAAAGCAACAGACACATAAAAAGCCTGACTTTTATCTAAACTAGCTTTCTGCTAACTAATGCAATAAAGCCTTTATCAGGTCTGGTCAAGAACTAATATCATATACCTAGATCGATAAGTAAAAAGACTTAACAAAATTGATACAAGAAAAACACATGACTATCTTACCATAACCATTAACTAGCACACGATAAATATAAATATACATCTGTCTAATAATATTTCATATGTATTAGTATGTATAAAAACTAAGTTATTTATAGCTCAGAAATAAATATTTAGAAATAAAATATTTGAGAAAAAATATTTTATTTACAGCTCAGAAAAATGTCAGTGCTTTCCAGTTAAAATAAGCTGTCATGACAGTTTTCATGTTTACAGCCCCAAAAACATATTTATTCAATGAAAACCAGTAGAAAAAACACACAAAATAATGGATGAAGTAAACTGGTAATGTATAAAAGTGTACAGATGTGTATATGAGTGTGCATGAGTATGCTAAATGGGGGAATTACACCAATACTTCATGGTAATAGTGGCATAAAAAATATGTCTTGAATTTACAGTTTTAAGTCTCTGGTGTGATGCAAGAGTGCACTAAATCCAGTCAAAGCAGAACTGAGGTTAAAGTAGTTAAATATATACACATTTATACACATACTACATATTTTTTATTTTTAGTACATAGATTTATTTTATTTTTTATTTTTAGTAGAGATGGTGTGGCAGCTTACATAAATTCAACACACTCTTAATAGAGCAATAGTAGTTAAGTCCTGGTTTTCTAAATTTGTTTAATTTTAACTGCTAGCATAATTCTGTTTTCTCCAAAACACCACTGACATCACCTTCAACCTTATCCTCCACACAGTCCAAAATGAAAAAGGTAAAACCAGAATATATGGAGTATTCTAATAAGAGTTTGGATAAGGCTTTATTCTGGCATTTACGTATGATGTCAGAAATATGAATAGAGATACTACTTTTCAGTTTATTTATAGACTTACCCTCATAAAATACAGGGCAGTCATTACACATGGTCTTATATACAACTTTTTCAGTATTACAGTTACCACTTGCAGAAGTTTTCACCATCATTTTAAGATAGGGGTACTCAAATGAGTCACACCCCATCAAGTACTCATAGAAAGTGCAGTTAGGTGACCCAGAGATTTTAGTGCTCATGTCATCCCAGTGTTTAGTTTTCTTTTTCTTTTCCACATAGCTACATATGCTTCTGCTCTTTTCATATACAAAAGTAGGGTGTTCTTCTAAACCCCTTACAAGCTGCTGATTGTCAATGAGGACAGCCCAGTTCTCCTTAGTAATGGTTCTAATTTTATTGAAATCACAAGTGTAAGTTAGAATACAACTGTCCTTACTTTTCTCTTCTTTTTGGTTAGGATGGCCTTGTTTTATAATTCTAACAAAAGGCCCAGCAGAATGGAAAATAGCTACTGTCATCCCTTTGCACAAAGGAGGTACATCCACAGACCCTGGAACTATAGACCCATTAGCCTGACCAGACTTATCTGTAAGACCATGAAACAAATCATCATGGATCTTATTAAAAAAGATATAGGAAATCTCCAAATGCTCAACCCCACCCAGTTTGGCTTTGTCAAGGAGGCATCATGCCTGTTAAACTTGACTTCTTCAAAACAGTCACCAAAGCCCTAGATGAGGGAAAATCTGTGCATACACCCTATCTAGACTTAGACCAATGCCCTTGACACAATCCCCTACTCAGGCTTCATTGATAAAGTCACCGAGCTAGATAGCAACCCATAAATTGTAAACTGGCTCACCGAAAGAACTCATACAGTCAAAATAGGGGGAGTCTACGTCCTCCAGCAGACCAGTAACCAGTGGTGCTCCACAGGGATTAGTTCTGGGACCCCTACTGTTTGGAATCTACTTCCCTGAAGTACAGGATAAAGCTAAAGGACTGTGGCTGACAAAGTTTGCTGATGACAGCAAACTGGGAGCAATCATTGAAATCCCTAGTGATGTCAACATCCTTGAAGAAGGTCCTACACAGACTAATGACTGCTGACAAAGTCATAAGTAAAATAATGATCTGAAGAAGGCTATATCAGCCGAAAGCACTTATCAGACCAATTTTTATTCCTGCATTTTACAGTTTTACTGAATAAATTGGTGGTTTTAACAGTTGCATTGTGGTGTCGTGGTGGTCTACTGAAGGTTTTCCTTGCTGATATCAAAGTCAAGGCCTTAAACTGAAGGCAAAGAAATGCATTATCACCCCTTTGGAAAGGGTGACCATATCAATGACAATACCCTAAGCACACAGTCAGTGGTGAGAGATCTGGGCACACAGGTTGGCAGCAACCTTAACTTCGATCATCATGTCTCCATAGTGGTAAGAAGGACATTTCATATTGCTCATCTCATAAGTAAGGCCATTGCATTATAACCCCCCCTGTACTGTTCCCTCATAAGGCCAGTAATAGAGTACTATGCTGTCTTTGGTATGTGCCTTTCCAGGGACCTGCAGCAATTGGAGATTCAGAGTCTTCAATATCTGTCTTATGTGGGCAGTCTGAAATCATTGTCACTTTGCTCTGTGTCATACAAACTGCTCAGAAGTGACTTGTGACTTGCATATTGAGCAAATCTGTAACCCAGCTTTAATGGAAATGCTGCTCATTCACATGTCAAATGGCACAAAGGTCACTTGCTCAAAGGTCCTTAACCTGGTATATGACATCAACAGAACTTGCCAGAGAGACAGATTTGTACTACACAGATTGCTCCACCTTTGGAACGAGCTTCCTATTCATGTTAAGAAAAGCCCCTCAGTGGCCCTATTTAAGTGTAATTTGGAAAATTGGATGGATAACCAGAAATTCACCCTGGATGTCCCATATGTATCCCTCTTGGAAATGGGCAATATGTGCTGATTTTAGTGTCTGCTTGAACCAGACACCTTTGAGAACATTGGTTGAACTTGGCTAGGCTTGTAAAGGCCCTGGGGCCATTAGTCTAGTAACCTCCTTTGACCCCATGATCCTATTCTATACAGGGTCATTGTTAATTTTAGAATCTCTAATAGTATCCAGGATCATATGTAACATGTTTATTCATCTGGTTAAGAAATAATTTTCAAGATCATTCATATTTTTGCAAAGGGGCCAAATCTGTGGTAATGCTTGCTAATCTGTAGGCTTGTGATTTCAATACATTGCGCTTAGTTTCTACTGGATGCATACTGTCTCTTTGAAGTAAGTAGTTCCCTCTTGTTGGTTTCCTGCAAATGCTACTAATTAATTTTACTCTGTCTTTATCTATACTGATAGTCATATCAAAGAACTGCACTGACTCCAAGCTGACTGAAGTGATAACATTTCATGAAGGAGGTGGAGTTACTGATGCAATGTATAAACTCAGTGAATTTGGATTTCTCACCTTGCCAGACTATGAATATATAGTCAATAAAGCAAAGATAGCTGGTCATAAATCTCTGGTATTCAAGTTGCAGTACAAATCCCTCTTCCCACTTGCCTAAGGCTACACTGGCCAAACTAGGGGCCATAGCTACACCCATGGCTATTCCCACATCTGTTTGTAAGCCTGGCCATTGATACTGAAACAAATGTGTAACTTACCACCAAGTTTATTAGCTTTCCCAAATATTCAGTTTGCCCTATTGTAGCAATGTTATTTCTGCTATAAGCCACTGTAGCTGCTTCAGTACAGTACATATGTGGTAACACAGTGCATAGGGCTTCAGCATCAATAGTTACCAATATGCTTTGTTCATTCAAATACACTTCTTTTATTTTTCTTAAAAAATCAACTGAATCTAAAATAAAAGATGAGTTCTTTTCAGCAAGAGTCTGTAGAATAAAATCTAAGTATATGGCAGAGGCCTCTGATATGAAACCTCCAGTTGCAATAACGGGTATGTAAGGTGGATCTTCCTTATTCTTATGCTGTTTCAAAACCCTGAAAAAACAAGTCAACTTGGGGTGAGGAGTGTTCAAATACTCAAAAAAGCTTTCACTAATCAGTTCTTCATTAAGTACTGTGGTTAGTTTATCTTTCCATTCTATATATGCAGTTTTAACCTCCTCAAAGTAATGTTTAAAATAAAACTCAGGTGTGTTCAGCATGTTCTTTATTTTCATTATATAACTGACAGTATCTGAAACCAGTATGCAGCCATCCTTGTTAGCCTTCATAATGTCTAGTTCTATCATTGCTCAAATTCCTAAGTGCTAATATTTCATTCGTTAAATATTATATAACTTATGTTTGGTGTTTTTTGAGAGCCTTTTTTATGTCAAGCTTGCATTTTGTCTCGAAGGCTGCACATTCAGGATGCAGTGGGAGGCAAAAACTACTGGGTCATTTTTTTTTTGGATGGGTTTATCTTCCTCCATGTAATTTTTCTCGTGAAAGACCAGTTTCAAAGTCAACTTCCTCACATATTTTTTAAACCAATAATGGTCTGTGTCTCATCACTCCTTTCCTGTTTTATGAATGTAAGTCCTCTGTTAAGCATTTTTTCTTCAAGGGCTGTCAGTGGTTTCTTCAAATTATTCCAGATCATGGGGTCTAATTCCATCTGCAGGCTTGTGGCCCTGATGGGTAGAAGTTGCTGTTACCCAGGTAGCTCAACTCTCTTGTTCCACTGGTTCATCCTCTAGTTGTTCTGGTTCTCCTTCAGATGGCAGTTCTCTTCACTCTGTAACCTTGGTGGGCTGTATGTCGTTTTGTAGTTGTAATTGTTATGATGATAATTCCTGTTCATGTGTACGGGTCTATATTATAAGAACAAATGCTTAAAATGTCGAGCTCCAGTTTGTCGACATGTTTTAAGTGAACGCTGTTACAAGCAAAAGCTCTAAAGATCTAAAACATTAAGTTCAAAATGTCATAGTTGGCCAACACACGCAAATGTAGCAGTAACGTAAAGATGTGTACATTATGAATTATGGATGTTTACCTTAATTTTAGTGCAATCTCAGAACTGGTGTATATAATTAACAGGGTGTGTGGAGGGAGCAGAACCCCACATGGGGGGTGCAGGGGCACACAGCCCCCCTGCAAAAATTAGAGAAAAATTAATGTATGTATGTTAACTGGTTTGTGTTTCGGGAAAGTGATGTTTTGGTTAAGTGTAGTTTTGGAGATTTACTGTTGGCAATTGGTATGGTTACTTCATTTACTTTACAAACAGGAAGGAGTGTAGCGTATATTTAGGGTGTTCGTTACAAGTGAAATTTACTGTGTTTGCTGTTCATATTTAATGTGGCAGTGGTGGATTGGTGTTGGACAACTAAAATATTTTGAGTATGTTGGTTTCAACTTTGTCAGCTTTTACTTATAAGAGTGTTCACTTAAAACATGTCGACAAAGATGTGTTCAATATTTTAAGCAGTCATTCTTATAATATAGACCCATGTGTACTGGTGTCTAGTGATATGAGCACTGGGAGTTGTATTGTGGCTGGGTAGGATTCTGGTGTTCTCTCATGTCCATCTGTGGGGTCCAAGGGGTACTGGATGCCATCAGTCGGTTGTCCATTAGTCTGTCCCTCATTTGTCTCTCTGGTTCTGTGGATGTTTTCATGTTGTGAAAAAAAAATTTTCATTCCTACCACCAGCATTATTAGACTGAACATTCAGATTTTTGTTGTCAATATTATTGCTGGTGTGAGGATGTTAGATATTGTTATCGGTGTTAGCATGACTGGCTGAAGCTTTGTAAATACATGCAAATAATGGTAATTTACCTTGTGTTAAATATGCCGGCATGATTAGCTATAATATTATAAATAACTTTATGTTTTTTGATTACTTTGATTCATGTAAGATGTTTAAATCAAACAATGTTCTTCTAGCTGACCAAATGGACATATTTTATAAAAACGAATTCTAAATGTAGGTTATGCCAGTCAGCTAACCTAGATCTGATGACATTGTGTGCTAGAACTGAAAGGAATAGAATCTCCAAAGCAGCTGTTTTGATTACTTACTAAAGTGTGATATGAGACAGTAGAATTCTCGGGTCTATATTATCTTGCTGAAAGACATGTTCAGCGATCACGTTTTCATCGGCAAATAAACAGCAAATGCTGAAATCAATGAAAGACCACATCAGTGACTTTTTTCACAGGGCAAAAATGCACTTGGTCTGCTAAACACCACATAAACCTTCAAAACCTACAATCCCCCTAACTAAATATACCAACTCCGAGATTGCACTACAGTGGAGAAAATGGCAAATCCCTGATGATGGCCAAGCGCTTTTTTCTCCTGGGAAAAAAAGTCACTGATGTGGCCTTTCATTGATTTCAGCATTTGCTGTTTATTTGCCGATGAAGATGTGTTCACTGAGCACGTCTTTCAGCAAGATAATATAGACCCGAATTCTCATAACAGTTTTCTGTGACTTTTAAAAAATTCTGCTATAAAAGATGATTCTGAGTCTGTTAAAGTTCAGTAGTTTAGTAGTTGTTGTAGTTGCTCAGTTGTAGTTCAATTGATCAGCAGTTGTCACTCATTTTGTTGTCCAGAGCTATTCAGCAATAATAATAGGAGTTGTTATTCCAGTCACTGAGGACCAGAGAACAGCCTGAAGAGTGGACACATATTCTTATCTTGCCTGGTGGAAGTAGAGGTATCATCTTGCCTTCTTGAGTTAACTAGATTAGATAGGGACAGTTAATCTTTAGAGAGTTAGGGAACTACAGTTAAATAATTACAGTTTTTCTACAATCAGCGTGAAACCTATCCTATAATGTTATTTTCATAATTACTGTGTGTGAAACTCTGGTTTATTTGAATCAGTTACTTAGTGTGTATATGTTTTAAATCATTTTATTTATTACATATTTTACTACCTTTTATGGTATCTGGTTATTCATAAGGTACTTTAAATTACCTTAAAGTGGGTGTCAAGTCATCACTTTTGAAGGACTGCCAGGCCTTTTGGTGAGGGAACACGCTCTCAGCACTTTAACTGAGGACATAAGAATGTGTTTGGCAGACCGAGAGTGTAACTCTGCAAATGAGTTAGGGAGAAAAGAGGATCTCTACTTGGCAAGTAGGACACCAATGCATAACAAAGGAATACCCAGTGCCGAACATGGACATAAGGGAACCCATAGTGGCAGCATAAACAATTCCAACAGAGTTCACCAGGAACAGAAGAGGCTACTAGTCAAACCACAGTGTCAGGGTTGGGGATTAGATGTTTCAAATGCAATCAGAGGGACCATGCAGCATACAAATGTTAATTGATGCAAGGTGAGAAACAAAAGTTGAGGGAGCCAGCAAGTGTGAATTAAGTTATCTGGAAACAACAGAGGCGCCAAGTTATCACCAAAATTTGTATCCTATATTAGTGGAGGGAAGACAGACCAATGCTAAGAGAGACACAGCTTCTGATATAACCATTGTGAGGCCTGCAATAGTTAAGGAGGAGAAGTACTTGCTTGGGCAGTCCACACCAGTTAGACTTTTGGGTGGGACCCCATTCTAAATACATTTGGCAAGGGTTTATCTTGACTGGGAGGGTAGAAAAGGGAACAAGCAAGTAGATGTGTTTGAGAATATCCCTGCAGATGTCTTAACAGGGAAAGATTTTGATAGCGTAGTGCCTTGTGTGCATGCAGTGACATGTAGTCAAGCATGTAGATCTTGTAGCCTGGGAGAGACCCAGACAGATCCTATGCCTGAAGCTGGGGCTAGTGATGTGGTTACTTCATGGATGGAGCTACCTTGTAGTAGTTACATAGTAGGTGAACCACAGCTGCTTGAAGGAACTGGTGTTCCTGTGGACATGGTAACTGCAAGGGAAGAGGCAAGTGGTGGCATCTAGGCTGACAGTGAGGCACCACTGACAGAAGATACTAGGCTTCCTGTGGAAGGGAAGCTAGGAGGGGTCATGAAAATAGAGCTGAGACAGGAACAGCTTTTAGGCTCTAATTTACGATTGTGTGAAGTAGCTAAGGTGGCAGCTGATGCTCAAGAAAAAGGGGAGTCTGTATGCTGGAAAGGAGGGTGGACCACTGAGGGAGGGCGAGAGGGTCAGGTAATATGGCAGTTGGTTGAGCCCAGAGCCTACTATCTGACACCTCTAGCTATAGCCCATGACATTCCTTTTGTTGATAACAAAGGGGTTCTGTACAGAGAGTTGATCCTTGCTTGAGGGCTAGAATAGCCTTCCATTCCTGTGCTAGTTCTTCATTTACATTGTTCCACATAAACTTTTTATTCAGTCTCAGTCCCCTAGGTAAACTTCTTTTATCTTTACTCTGTTCCAAATATATTTGCTCCCAGAACAGACCTTGTAGCAGTTTAACTTGGTTTTCTAGCTTTTCAAAATTGTCAGAGTACATATTCACAATATTACCTTGTGGTTTTCATTTGTAGTAATGTTGGGGTGCTCACTTTTGTTGTCTCATACGAGTAAAGTCATTAGGTCTCAAAGCTGTGTATTCGACATGCTGAGAAAAAACAATGAAGTGGATTCCTAACATCAGAGCAAATCCTTTTGCACAAAACCAAAGATCACAAATATAAAAAATGAACAAGCATAGGAGTCTATCTAGTTCCATCCTCACCACCACGAGTGTTGAGAAAAAAAGTAAAAAAACAGGGAAACTAGTGGTTTTGAAACTTCACTGATGAGCTCAGTCACAATAATTCCCAGAAATCATGAAAACCAGGTAGTGTTCCTAAGCAAAAAGCCTTTATTCATCATAGACAATCCTAAATGAATCGCACTCCATCAAGTACTCACAGAAAGTGCAGTCAGGTGACCAACAGATTTTAGTGCTCATGTCATCCTGGTGTTTATTATTTTTCTTTTCTTTTTCAACATAGCCACATATGCTTCTACTCTTTTTTATATAGAAAACTAGGGTGTTCTCCTAAAACCCTTATGAACTGCTGATTTTCAGAGAGGATGACTCACTTTTATCTGACATTTTTTTCTGAGCTGTAAATAAAATATTTTTTTTTCTGAAATAATTTTTTTTCTAAATAATATTTTTTCTGAGCTATAAATAACTTCTTTTTTATACACACTAATATATATATTTATATATAGTATTCTAATAGTATTCTAGTTAGGTAATGTTTATGGTTAGAGAGATATGTGTTTTTCTTGTATTAATCTAGTTAACTCTTTTTACTTATCTACCTATGTATATGAATTTAGTACTTGTCAAAGACTTGATGAAGGCTTTATTGCATTACTCAAGTGAAAGTGATTTTAGCTGAAAGGCAATCTTTTTATGTGTATGCTATGCATTTTGAATATCTGATTTAGAAAGGTGAATTGAAAATAGATAGCTAGTGTTTTCTTTAACTAGGATTTAGTTTGACCTAATCAGAAGTAGCATGTAAGAGTGGGTACTTACTGTTCTAAAATGCACTTTTTTACAGCCCTGTTTATATTGTTTGCCTTGAATAGGCTGGTTTAACATTAAAAAGTACATATACTTTCCACACCTACTTTTATGTTTAACACTGTAAACTATTTCTGATTTTTGTTACTGAGGATCTCTTGTCTGTGATGAATAAAGGCTTATTGCTTTGGAACACTACCTGGTTTTCATGACTTTTTCTTTTTTGAATTATTGTGACTGAGCTCATCAATGAAATTTTAAGACCACTAGTTGCTCTGTTTTTTATTTACGCATGAAATTTTCCTTCATATGTCTAGATTTCAGCTCTCACTCCAGGGATTGGAACTCTCACTCCAATGAACTTTCAGAACACAATAAGGGTATCTTATTCCTGTTTTGCCGCACAAACAGATTTGCAACAGGGAACAGAAATCATTCTGCATACAACCAACTGCAATATCAACCACAGTACTAAGAAACCACATAACAGTTCCTAGTACATGTATACATTTTGGATGTATTGCTGTGAGTGATCACACTACTATTTATGACTAGTGCTTGTAAAAGTGCAGCTCTGTCTTACCTCTCTGTGTTTATCGCTTATCCTTTATCTGACCAGTAATCTGAGACATGCAGCCTGTAAGGCATTTTATATCCTTGTCCTTAAAATGTGTGAGGATATTAAAAGGCAATAATATACAGTTTTCAACACATAACAGGGAGTTTAGATGTTAATGAACAGAACCTGTGAATTGTGTGCTACTTACTTACATTTACAACCATGAACAAATTACTTATATACACTTTGTAAGTCTAACCTGACATAGCCACTGGGGGTAGGACAATCTGCAGTGTTGTTTTTTTTCCTTCTCCCTACCAGTAATCATTCACAGTTGCAATCCATTAGCAACAAACTGAAGGAGTGCCTGCACTATTCTTACATCTGCTACATGGAGCCCATAAGTTTGTGATTCAGCAATTCTAATGATTTCATACCTTATTTGCAGCTTCACAATGCTAATAGTCCTGAATCTACACAATAAAAAGGCAGAATAAAAAAACAAAATGCTGTGTCAGAAAGAAGAATTTCAAGTTAGAATTTAATACAATCCAAGCCAGTAGTACAATCCAAGCCAGTTGTAAGCGCTTTCCTCTCTCATGCTAGAGGCTTCTTCAGACTAATGGCTTCACCACAAAAACACACACTTTAAATACTTCATTAATCATCATTTGAAAGCATCAATTAGCATTTAAAAACACAATGACATAAAATATAAAACTATGCCTATAAAAACATTTCTGATGTTTCAACCCCTTCCTTTTCAAATACATTTTAAATTCTTCCCTATTATTTGATCCTGGAGGGAAACAGGCATTTAATCTGACCTACCAACAATATTCTAACCAACCTAATTCTTCATTTACTATCTTAACATGAGGGTACACTGTGTCCAAAACTATACATTTGAAATTGATTTTGCATTTTTTGTTGGCATAATGTTTGCTCATAGCATTTTTTGTGTCTCCATTAATAATGGCATAATTATGCTCATAAATTCTTTTGTATGGTTCTCTTTTTGTTCTCCCCACATAAAATGATCTACATTCTAAACACAATAAATAAATAACATTTTTTGATTTACATGTAAAGCTCCCTGGGACCTGAACTACTGTTTTTCCTACCAGTATTTCACCACTATCAGTAAATAAATATTGGCAGTAAATACAATTATAGCATTAACCATCCCTTTTCTTACCTCAACTTCTTTAACCTTATTAACTTTACTTTGAAAAAAGTCTTTAAAATTTCTGGCCCTTTTTTGTACAAACCTAGGTTCATTCCCTATTTTCTTTGCAATTTCTATATTTCCCTTAAGAATTCCCCAGTTTCTACTATATTTCTTATAGTGTTGGAATCAGTACTATTTTGTATAGCTAAAGCTGTTGTATAGTTTTTTTGTGTCTTGTTACATAGTCCTGTTCAATATTATTTCTTTTTCTCAATTCATCAGTGAACACTCTCTCTACTTCTTCTTGTGGATATCCTCTAATTTTCATTCATTTACACTCATTCATGAACACTTGTATTACCTAATGAGCAGGATTCAAAATAAAGACACTTTTCACCGAGATTTAACTTATACAAACTTTATTTCTACCCAAAAGACTAACAAGCTAATAAGCTTTATTTGTCTGTTAGAAATAGAAAAATAAATCCACTCTGCTGCATCTGCTGCGTCTTTTGGCTTTTCCCGGTTAGGGGTCACCACAGTGGAACTCCGGTCCGCTAATGATTGGTAGTTGATTTTTATGTGCCGAGTTACCAGCCCTGATGCACAACCTTCAACAAAGGTATGCCCATTCATGCATATCTCCACGCAGAAGATGCTCTAGCTGAGAGTCGAACCAGACAGCGTCTTACTGTGAGGTGACAATGCTACCACAGCACCACCACCGCAGGTATATTCTACTAAAATAAAAAGTTTAACAGAAAGAAAGATTAGACAATACATTTAAAGAAAGTCATACATGACCGATAAAGAGAAAACTTCATCCTGTACTCAGTATTGACTGGGAAACCCCGTTGCAGGCAGGCAGGAGTTCTCATCGGGAAAACAGTCCTGGGCAGTGCGTCCACTCCACAGGTGAGGCTTTTCCCTGAATGCAGAGCATCCCGTCTATATATAACCAAGTTGTTTACCACAAGTCATGAGAATCAGTACTTTCCAGTGTAGGCTGGATCTTGCTAGAGCATTCTGCGGTGTTGGCCACTCACCCCAGAAGGAACTGCAAATCCTGCCAAGTACAATGATTCTGCAAATTTAGAGTACAACACTGGAATATTCTAATAACCTTGTGAGTTTTAGTACATTACTAGAAAATTCCAGACAAGTCATGATTCATAACTAAAAGTAGTAAACAAAGTATGTTTCGTAATCAGATGTAACTTGCTAAAATCATCAGAATGTTTCAGAACAGAGCATCATATCTTATGCCTGCCCAGAAGACTAGAATGTTTCAGAACATAACATCATTCTATATATCAAAAAGAAATAAAAAAGAATAAAAAGAAAGAATAAAATAAATGTCGAGATATAGTGAAGCAACAGTCAAAATAATCACACTCTCTCAATGTTCCCCTCTTTCGTATCACATTCGTATCACAACACTCTCTCTATTTCTTCTTGTGGATATCCTCTAATTTTCATTCTTTTACAAAAATTAGAAGCTTCAAGCTCAAACACTTATCTTCTTTGGTTAAATTACTAATCCTTTTTAGTTGTCTCTTTACTATATTTGTCTTAGTTCTTTTGGGATGTAAACTAGAATAATGCAAATACATATTATTCTGAAAATCCTTCTTAAAAATCTTAGAATAAGCTTATTTTCATTTTTATATATTGTCAAATGTAAAAAAATAATTTTATCTGCATTATAATTGTGCATAAATTTTATATAAGAACAAACATTATTAATATAGTTCAAAAAATCATTTAATTCATTAACAGTACCATCCCATATTAACAGGACATCATCAATAAACCTTAACATCTTAACTATACATTTACTATGTTCACTTTCTAATATATTGGCTGTTTCCCAACCTTGCATAAACACATTAGCATAGCTAGGGTCTAGGGCAGCACCCACTGCAACACCATTCGTTTATACAAATACTTGGTCATAAAACTCTAAATTGTTATGGCTCAGAACTAGATCAATCATCTCCATTAATAGTCCCACTCTATTCGGGGAGAATTATTTAGATTTGAATAATTCTATCATAACTGTTTCCATCCCTTCTTTGTTGGGAATCAAAGTATACAAGGAATTTATATCTAATGTAACTAATAAATGTGAGTCTGAGACCCAAATTTCTTTCAATTTTTTTATACAATCATAACTGTCTTTTATATAAGTAGTGCATTTTGGTACTACCTTTTGTAGATGCTTGTCAACAAACACTGATATTCCCTCTGTTTTACTGTTTCTACTAACTACTATAGGTCTTAGTGGTGGAGAGTCAATATTTTTATGGATCTTTGGAATTCCAAAGATCCTGCTTAATTTTGGATTGTTGTTAGATACATTTCTTTTCATTTTATCATCAATTCTCCCTGTATAGAATCATTCTTCTATACAGGAATCAATTAAAGAAAATCCCTTTTTTATCTCAGACATACTCATAGGTCTGTATAAATTTAAATCAGATAACATTTCTCTCATTTTACTTTCATATTCACTTCTATCCATCAGTACCATAGAACCATCTTTGTCAGCTTTAAAAAGCAATACATCTTCATTTTTGACTAAGGCATCAAAGCATTCATTTTCCTTTTATGTTAGGTTATAATATCTAAAATTTGTGTCATTATCTAACATTTCAAGCATCTGCAGTTCACATACATTAAGAAACATCTCTAATTCTTTAATTAATGGTGGGTTATAGCAGCTAGGATTATACATTTCACAATTGCTTTGCATTTGTGATCCAAATATTATACTTAAATTTAACTTCCTTACATAGTCTCTGATTTCATTTATCATAACCAACTTTTTCGCTCTTTGTGCTGGGGTGAAGTTCCACCCCTTGCTTAGTACACAACAATTATCATAAGACAGTTCTTTACTGGATAAATTAATCATTTTAAAATTTACAGTACCTAAGTCTTCAAGTATTGTTGTTTCCTGTTCCATTTCTTCCCTGGACCTTTCCTGCCATACCAGTTTTTTTTGTGGTTGTTGTTGGTATTTATTAGAATAATTAGATTTCCCTTTTCCACCATCTGCTGTAACCTGAGCCCATGTTCCTCCTTGATTATTAATCCTTTGATATACTTCCATTACTTGCTTGTTTTCACCAATTAGGTTTCCTTTTACTTGAGGTTCAGTTGTCATTGGTTTAGTTTTGTTGGCGTCTTTAGCTTTAGGTCTAACTGCTTGTTCAGTTGTTTTAGCTCCTTGTCTGTATCTGAAATCCCCTCTGTCACTCCCAGTATTAGAATAAAAACTCCAAAAGGGTGCATTCCGGACCAGCAGATTGTAGTATCCAAATGTGGAAGCAAGTATAGCGAAATGATGAAATAGAGTGCCAAGTATATCAAAATATTTCCAGTATTAGCTTTGTGAATTTCTGCCGCAATAACCTGTCCATTATTTTTGTTGCTCAGTCTTTCAGACCTTCTTGCAACATTAGCATCATCCTCTGCTACAAAAACATCTCTGCTCACTTTTTTTATCACTGAATTGCTCAGTAACTTCAGTCCATAGGCTGTAGCCACACCCCCAGCATATTCATTCATGTCTCTGAAAAAATTCTTCATTTTTCTTTGACATAATTCCTCATTAAGTTTTAGTAGGTTATCTTGTATAATGCTCATCTTACTGTTAAAGTTCTCTAGAGAAGTGTTATCTTTCAATATACTTGTAGATCATTTTCACTCTAACAGTTATTTCATCTATTTCAATATTGTTCGTTTCACGGAGCAATTCCATATACTGCAGCCCTGCCCTCTGGTTGATCTCTAACCACTTCTCCATGAGATCTTTAGGCAGATGCCTGCCAGCTGGTAAATTCTTAATTCTTAGTCCCCTCGGGACTTGTTTTACTTTTAAACTATTATCAACGAATAAATTATCCCACTGGAGATGTTTTAATGCCGAGAAATCTCTTTCTAAGGCATGAAAGCATTCTTGCATATTGAACAAAGGACTCATAGTTTCTTCACACAAAACACTTCCTTCCATAGAGAAAGGATTAACAGGAGGGGCTAAACATCCATTTAAAATATTTTCTTCACAACTCATATTTAAACCAGCTCTCCGTTGGTTTCTCATGAGCAAGTTTACTGTCCCTTCTTCATTTGTGATAAACAAACCACTCGGGGTATCGTTTAACACACAGCCTGCTGAAATGGCTGCAAAACTCATTCCTGGAACAGAGCTTCTCTCCATTGCTGACACGCTGCAACAGTAACAAACAATCCAAAGGCAGCAGCAAGCAAATAACTCAAAAACAGAATAAAAAACAAAACGCTGTGTCAGCAAGAAGAATTTCAAGTTCGAATTTAATACAATCCAAGCCAATATTACAATCCAAGCCAGTAGTAAGTGCTTTTGTCTCTCGTGCTAGAGACTTCTTCAGACTAATGGCTTTATCATAAAAATACACACTTTAAATACTTCATTAATCATCATTTGAAAGCATCAATTAGCATTTAAAAACACAATGACATAAAATATAAAACTATGCCTATAAAAACTTTTCTAATGTTTCAACCCCTTCCTTTTGAAATACATTTTAAATTCTTCCCTATTATTTGATCCTGGAGGGAAACAGGCATTTAATCTGACCTACCAACAATATTCTAACCAACCTAATTCTTCATCATTTACTATCTTAACATGAGGGTACACTGTGTCCAAAACTATACATTTGAAATTGATTTTGCATTTTTTGTTAGCATAATGTTTGCTCATAGCATTTTTTGTGTCTCCATTAATAATGGCATAATTATGCTCATAAATTATTTTGTATAGTTCTCTTTTTGTTCTCCCCACATAAAATGATCTACATTCTAAACACAATAAATAAATAACATTTTTTGATTTACATGTAAACCTCCCTGGGACCTGAACTACTGTTTTCCCTACCAGTATTTCACCACTATCAGTAAATAAATATTGGCAGTAATTACAATTATAGCATTAACCATCCCTTTTCTTACCTCAACTTCTTTAACCTTATTAACTTTACTTTGAAAAAAGTCTTTAAAATTTCTGGCCCTTTTTTGTACAAACCTATGTTCATTCCCTATTTTCTTTGCAATTTCTATATTTCCCTTAAGAATTCCCCAGTTTCTACTATATTTCTTATAGTGTTGGAATCAGTACTATTTTGTATAGCTAAAGCTGTCGTATAGTTTTTTTTGTGTCTTGTTACATAGTCCTGTTCAATATTATTTCTTTTTCTCAATTCATCAGTGAACACTCTCTCTACTTCTTCTTGTGGATATCCTCTAATTTTCATTCATTTACACTCATTCATGAACACTTGTATTACCTAATGAGCAGGATTCAAAATAAAGACACTTTTCACCAAGAGTTAACTAATACAAACTTTATTTCTACCCAAAAGACTAACAAGCTAATAAGCTTTATTTGTCTGTTAGAAATAGAAAAATAAATCCACTCTGCTGCATCTGCTGCGTCTTTTGGCTTTTCCCGGTTAGGGGTCACCACAGCGGAACTCCGGTCCGCTAATGATTGGTAGTTGATTTTTATGTGTCGAGTTACCAGCCCTGATGCACAACCTTCAACAAAGGTATGCCCATTCATGCATATCTCCACGCAGAAGATGCTCTAGCTGAGAGTCGAACCAGACAGCGTCTTACTGTGAGGTGACAATGCTACCACAGCACCACCACCGCAGGTATATTCTACTAAAATAAAAAGTTTAACAGAAAGAAAGATTAGACAATACATTTAAAGAAAGTTATACATGATCGATAAAGAGAAAACTTCATCCTGTATTCAGTATTGACTGGGAAACCCCATTGCAGGCAGGCAGGAGTTCTCATCGGGAAAACAGTCCTGGGCAGTGCGTCCACTCCACAGGTGAGGTTTTTCCCTGAATGCAGAGCATCCCGTCTATACATAACCAAGTTGTTTACCACAAGTCATGAGAATCAGTACTTTCCAGTGTAGGCTGGATCTTGCTAGAGCATTAAGCGGTGTTGGCCACTCACCCCAGAAGGAACTGCAAATTTTGCCAAGTACAATGATTCTGCAAATTTGGAGTACAACACTGAAATATTCTAATAACCTTGTGAGTTTTAGTACATTACTAGAAAATTCCAGACAAGTCATGATTCATAACTAAAAGTAGTAAACAAAGTATGTTTCAAAATCAAATGTAACTTGCTGAAATCATCAGAATGTTTCAGAACAGAGCATCATCTCTTATGCCTGCCCAGAAGACTAGATTGTTTCAGAACATAACATCATTCTATATATCAAAAAGAAATAAAAAAGAATAATAAGAAAGAATAAAATAGATGTCGAGATATAGTGAGGCAACAGTCAAAATAATCACACTCTCTCAATGTTCCCCTCTTTCGTATCACATTCGTATCACAACACTCTCTCTATTTCTTCTTGTGGATATCCTCTAATTTTCATTCTTTTACAAAAATTAGAAGCTTCAAGCTCAAACACTTATCTTCTTTGGTTAAATTACTAATCCTTTTTAGTTGTCTCTTTACTATATTTGTCTTAGTTCTTTTGGGATGTAAACTAGAATAATGCAAATACATATTATTCTGAAAATCCTTCTTACAAATCTTAGAATAAGTTTATTTTCATTTTTATATATTGTCAAATGTAAAAAAATAATTTTATCTGCATTATAATTGTGCATAAATTTTATATAAGAACAAACATTATTAATATAGTTCAAAAAATCATTTAATTCATTAACAGTACCATCCCATATTAAAAGGACATCATCAATAAACCTTAACATCTTAACTATACATTTACTATGTTCACTTTCTAATATATTGGCTGTTTCCCAACCTTGCATAAACACATTAGCATAGCTAGGGTCTAGGGCAGCACCCACTGTAACACCATTCGTTTATACAAATACTTGGTCATAAAACTCTAAATTGTTATGGCTCAGAACTAGATCAATCATCTCCATTAATAGTCCCACTCTATTCGGGGAGAATTATTTAGATTTTAATAATTCTACCGTAACTGTTTCCATCCCTTCTTTGTTGGGAATCAAAGTATACAAGGAATTTATATCTAATGTAACTAATAAATGTGAGTCTGAGACTCAAATTTCTTTCAATTTTTTTATACAATCATAACTGTCTTTTATATAAGTAGTGCATTTTGGTACTACCTTTTGTAGATGCTTGTCAACAAACACTGATATTCCCTCTGTTTTACTGTTTCTACTAACTACTATAGGTCTTTGTGGTGGAGAGTCAATATTTTTATGGATCTTTGGAATTCCAAAGATCCTGCTTAATTTTGGATTGTTGTTAGATACATTTCTTTTCATTTTATCATCAATTCTCCCTGTAAAGAATCATTCTTCTATACAGGAATCAATTAAAGAAAATCCCTTTTTTATCTCAGACATACTCATAGGTCTGTATAAATTTAAATAAGATAACATTTCTCTCATTTTACTTTCATATTCACTTCTATCCATCAGTACCATAGAACCACCTTTGTCAGCTTTAAAAAGCAATACATCTTCGTTTTTGACTAAGGCATCAAAGCATTCCTTTTCCTTTTATGTTAGGTTATAATATCTAAAATTTGTGTTATTATCTAACATTTCAAGCATCTGCAGTACACATACATTAAGAAACATCTCTAATTCTTTAATTAATGGTGGGTTATAGCAGCTAGGTTGATACATTTCACAATTGCTTTGCATTTGTGATCCAAATATTATACTTAAATTTAACTTCCTTACATAGTCTCTGATTTCATTTATCATAACCAACTTTTTCGCTCTTTGTGCTGGGGTGAAGTTCCACCCCTTGCTTAGTACACAAAAATTATCATAAGACAGTTCTTTACTGGATAAATTAACGATTTTAAAATTTACAGTACCTAAGTCTTCAAGTATTGTTGTTTCCTGTTCCATTTCTTCCCTGGACCTTTCCTGCCATACCAGTTTTTTTTTTGTGGTTGTTGTTGGTATTTATTAGAATAATTAGATTTCCCTTTTCCACCATCTGCTGTAACCTGAGCCCATGTTCTTCTTTGATTATCAATCCTTTGATATACTTCCATTACTTGCTTGTTTTCACCTATTAAGTTTCCTTTTACTTGAGGTTCAGTTGTCATCGGTTTAGTTTTGTTGGCGTCTTTAGCTTTAGGTCTAACTGCTTGTTCAGTTGTTTTAGCTCCTTGTCTGTATCTGAAATCCCCTCTGTCACTCCCAGTATTAGAATAAAAACTCCAAAACTGTGCGTTCCGGACCAGCAGATTGTAGTATCCAAATGTGGAAGCAAGTATAGCGAAATGATGAAATAGAGTGCCAAGTATATCAAAATATTTCCAGTATTAGCTTTGTGAATTTCTGCCACAATAACCTGTCCATTATTTTTGTTGCTCAGTCTTTCAGACCTTCTTGCAACATTAGCATCATCCTCTGCTACAAAAACATCTCTGCTCACTTTTTTTATCACTGAATTGATCAGTAACTTCAGCCCATAGGCTGTAGCCACACCCCCAGCATATTCATTCCTGTCTCTGAAAAAATTCTTCATTTTTCTTTGACATAATTCCTCATTAAGTTTTAGTAGGTTATCTTGTATAATGCTCATCTTACTGTTAAAGTTCTCTAGAGAAGTGTTATCTTTCAATATACTTGTAGATCATTTTCACTCTAACAGTTATTTCATCTATTTTAATATTGTTCGTTTCACGGAACAATTCCATATACTGCAGCCCTGCCCTCTGGTTGATCTCTAACCACTTCTCCATGAGATCTTTAGGCAGATCCCTGCCAGCTGGTAAATTCTTAATTCTTAGTCCCCTCGGGACTTGTTTTACTTTTAAACTATTATCAATGAATAAATTATCCCACTGGATATGTTTTAATGCCGAGAAATCTCTTTCTAAGGCATGAAAGCATTCTTGCATATTGAACAAAGGACTCATAGTTTCTTCACACAAAACACTTCCTTCCATAGAGAAAGGATTAACAGGAGGGGCTAAACATCCATTTAAAATATTTTCTTCACAACTCATATTTAAACCAGCTCTCCGTTGGTTTCTCATGAGCAAGTTTACTGTCCCTTCTTCATTTGTGATAAACAAACCACTCGGGGTATCGTTTAACACACAGCCTGCTGAAATGGCTGCAAAACTCATTCCTGGAACAGAGCTTCTCTCCATTGCTGACACGCTGCAACAGTAACAAACAATCCAAAGGCAGCAGCAAGCAAATAACTCAAAAACAGAATAAAAAACAAAACGCTGTGTCAGCAAGAAGAATTTCAAGTTCAAATTTAATACAATCCAAGCCAATATTACAATCCAAGCCAGTAGTAAGTGCTTTTGTCTCTCGTGCTAGAGACTTCTTCAGACTAATGGCTTTATCATAAAAATACACACTTTAAATACTTCATTAATCATCATTTGAAAGCATCAATTAGCATTTAAAAACACAATGACATAAAATATAAAACTATGCCTATAAAAACTTTTCTAATGTTTCAACCCCTTCCTTTTGAAATACATTTTAAATTCTTCCCTATTATTTGATCCTGGAGGGAAACAGGCATTTAATCTGACCTACCAACAATATTCTAACCAACCTAATTCTTCATCATTTACTATCTTAACATGAGGGTACACTGTGTCCAAAACTATACATTTGAAATTGATTTTACATTTTTTGTTAGCATAATGTTTGCTCATAGCATTTTTTGTGTCTCCATTAATAATGGCATAATTACGCTCATAAATTCTTTTGTATAGTTCTCTTTTTGTTCTCCCCACATAAAATGATCTACATTCTAAACACAATAAATAAATAACATTTTTTGATTTACATGTAAACCTCCCTGGGACCTGAACTACTGTTTTCCCTACCAGTATTTCACCACTATCAGTAAATAAATATTGGCAGTAATTACAATTAGAGCATTAACCATCCCTTTTCTTACCTCATCTTCTTTAACCTTATTAACTTTACTTTGAAAAAAGTCTTTAAAATTTCTGGCCCTTTTTTGTACAAACCTAGGTTCATTCCCTATTTTCTTTGCAATTTCTATATTTCCCTTAAGAATTCCCCAGTTTCTATTATATTTCTTATAGTGTTGGAATCAGTACTATTTTGTATAGCTAAAGCTGTCGTATAGTTTTTTTGTGTCTTGTTACATAGTCCTGTTCAATATTATTTCTTTTTCTCAATTCATCAGTGAACACTCTCTCTACTTCTTCTTGTGGATATCCTCTAATTTTCATTCATTTACACTCATTCATGAACACTTGTATTACCTAATGAGCAGGATTCAAAATAAAGACACTTTTCACCAAGAGTTAACTAATGCAAACTTTATTTCTACCCAAAAGACTAACAAGCTAATAAGCTTTATTTGTCTGTTAGAAATAGAAAAATAAATCCACTCTGCTGCATCTGCTGCGTCTTTTGGCTTTTCCCGGTTAGGGGTCACCACAGCGGAACTCCGGTCCGCTAATGATTGGTAGTTGATTTTTATGTGCCGAGTTATCAGCCCTGATGCACAACCTTCAACAAAGGTATGCCCATTCACGCATATCTCCACGCAGAAGATGCTCTAGCTGAGAGTCGAACCAGACAGCGTCTTACTGTCAGGCGACAACGCTACCACAGCACCACCACCGCAGGTATATTCTACTAAAATAAAAAGTTTAACAGAAAGAAAGATTAGACAATACATTTAAAGAAAGTTATACATGACTGATAAAGAGAAAACTTCATCCTGTATTCAGTATTGACTGGGAAACCCCGTTGCAGGCATTCGGGAGTTCTCATCGGGAAAACAGTCCTGGGCAGTGCGTCCACTCCACAGGTGAGGCTTTTCCCTGAATGCAGAGCATCCCGTCTATATATAACCAAGTTGTTTACCACAAGTCATGAGAATCAGTACTTTCCAGTGTAGGCTGGATCTTGCTAGAGCATTCTGTGGTGTTGGCCACTCACCCGAGAAGGAACTGCAAATCCTGCCAAGTACAATGATTCTGCAAATTTAGAGTACAACACTGGAATATTCTAATAACCTTGTGAGTTTTAGGTCATTACTAGAAAATTCCAGACAAGTCATGATTCATAACTAAAAGTAGTAAACAAAGTATGTTTCGTAATCAAATGTAACTTGCTGAAATCATCAGATTGTTTCAGAACAGAGCATCATCTCTTATGCCTGCCCAGAAGACTAGAATGTTTCAGAACATAACATCATTCTATATATCAAAAAGAAATAAAAAAGAATAAAAAGAAAGAATAAAATAAATGTCGAGATATAGTGAGGCAACAGTCAAAATAATCACACTCTCTCAATGACCCCCTCTTTCGTATCACATTCGTATCACAACACTCTCTCTATTTCTTCTTGTGGATATCCTCTAATTTTCATTCTTTTACAAAAATTTGAAGCTTCAAGCTCAAACACTTATCTTCTTTGGTTAAATTACTAATCCTTTTTAGTTGTCTCTTTACTATATTTGTCTTAGTTCTTTTGGGATGTAAACTAGAATAATGCAAATACATATTATTCTGAAAATCCTTCTTAAAAATCTTAGAATAAGTTTATTTTCATTTTTGTATATTGTCAAATCTAAAAAAATAATTTTATCTGCATTATAATTCTGCATAAATTTTATATAAGAACAAACATTATTAATATAGTTCAAAAAATCATTTAATTCATTAACAGTACCATCCCATATTAAAAGGACATTGTCAATAAACCTTAACATCTTAACTATACATTTACTATGTTCACTTTCTAATATATTGGCTGTTCCCCAACCTTGCATAAACACATTAGCATAGCTAGGGTCTAGGGCAGCACCCACTGCAACACCATTCGTTTATACAAATACTTGGTCATAAAACTCTAAATTGTTATGGCTCAGAACTAGATCAATCATCTCCATTAATAGTCCCACTCTATTTGGGGAGAATTATTTAGATTTTAATAATTCTACCATAACTGTTTCCATCCCTTCTTTGTTGGGAATCAAAGTATACAAGGAATTTATATCTAATGTAACTAATAAATGTGAGTCTGAGACTCAAATTTCTTTCAATTTTTTTATACAATCATAACTGTCTTTTATATAAGTAGTGCATTTTGGTACTACCTTTTGTAGATGCTTGTCAACAAACACTGATATTCCCTCTGTTTTACTGTTTCTACTAACTACTATAGGTCTTAGCGGTGGAGAGTCAATATTTTTATGGATCTTTGGAATTCCAAAGATCCTGCTTAATTTTGGATTGTTGTCAGATACATTTCTTTTCATTTTATCATCAATTCTCCCTGTATAGAATCATTCTTCTATACAGGAATCAATTAAAGAAAATCCCTTTTTTATCTCAGACATACTCATAGGGTCTGTATAAATTTAAATCAGATAACATTTCTCTCATTTTACTTTCATATTCACTTCTATCCATCAGTACCATAGAACCACCTTTGTCAGCTTTAAAAAGCAATACATCTTCATTTTTGACTAAGGCATCAAAGCATTCCTTTTCCTTTTATGTTAGGTTATAATATCTAAAAGTTGTGTCATTATCTAACATTGCAAGCATCTGCAGTTCACATACATTAAGAAACATCTCTAATTCTTTAATTAATGGTGGGTTATAGCAGTTAGGTTTATACATTTCACAATTTCTTTGCATTTGTGATCCAAATATTATACTTAAATTTAACTTCCTTACATAGTCTCTGATTTCATTTATCATAACCAACTTTTTCGCTCATTGTGCTGGGGTGAAGTTCCACCCCTTGCTTAGTACACAACAATTATCATAAGACAGTTCTTTACTGGATAAATTAATGATTTTAAAATTTACAGTACCTAAGTCTTCAAATATTATTGTTTCCTGTTCCATTTCTTCCCTGGACCTTTCCTGCCACACCAGTTTTTTTTTTGTGGTTGTTGTTGGTATTTATTAGAATAATTACATTTCCCTTTTCCACCATCTGCTGTAACCTGAGCCCATGTTCTTCCTTGATTATCAATCCTTTGATATACTTCCATTAATTGCTTGCTTTCACCTATTAGGTTTCCTTTTACTTGAGGTTCAGTTGTCATCGGTTTAGTTTTGTTGGCGTCTTTAGTTTTAGGTCTAACTGCTTGTTCATTTGTTTTAGCTCCTTGTCCGTATCTGAAATCCCCTCTGTCACTCCCAGTATTAGAATAAAAACTCCAAAAGGGTGCGTTCCGGACCAGCAGATTGTAGTATCCAAGTGTGGAAGCAAGTATAGCGAAATGATGAAATAGAGTGCCAAGTATATCAAAATATTTCCAGTATTAGCTTTGTGAATTTCTGCCGCAATAACCTGTCCATTATTTTTGTTGCTCAGTCTTTCAGACCTTCTTGCAACATTAGCATCATCCTCTGCTACAAAAACATCTCTGATCACTTTTTTTATCACTGAATTGCTCAGTAACTTCAGCCCATAGGCTGTAGCCACACCCCCAGCATATTCATTCCTGTCTCTGAAAAAATTCTTCATTTTTCTTTGACATAATTCTTCATTAAGTTTTAGTAGGTTATCTTGTATAATGCTCATCTTACTGTTAAAGTGCTCTAGAGAAGTGTTATCTTTCAATATACTGTAGATAATTTTCACTCTAACAGTTATTTCATCTATTTTAATATTGTTCATTTCACGGAGCAATTCCATATACTGCAGCCCTGCCTTCTGGTTGATCTCTAACCACTTCTCCATGAGATCTTTAGGCAGATCCCTGCCAGCTGGTAAATTCTTAATTCTTAGTCCCCTCGGGACTTGTTTTACTTTTAAACTATTATCAACGAATAAATTATCCCACTGGAGATGTTTTAATGCCGAGAAATCTCTTTCTAAGGCATGAAAGCATTCTTGCATATTGGACAAAGGACTCATAGTTTCTTCACACAAAACACTTCCTTCCATAGAGAAAGGATTAACAGGAGGGGCTAAACATCCATTTAAAATATTTTCTTCACAACTCATATTTAAACCAGCTCTCCATTGGTTTCTCATGAGCAAGTTTACTGTCCATTCTTCATTTATGATAAACAAACCACTCGGGGTATCGTTTAACACACAGCCTGCTGATATGGCTGCAAAACACGTTCCTGGAACAGAGCTTCTCCCCATTGCTGACACGCTGCAACAGTAACAAACAATCCAAAGGCAGCAGCAAGCAAATAACTCAAAAACAGTATAAAAAAACAAAACGCTGTGTCAGCAAGAAGAATTTCAAGTTCAAATTTAATACAATCCAAGCCAGTAGTACAATCCAAGCCAGTAGTAAGTGCTTTTGTCTCTCGTGCTAGAGACTTCTTCAGACTAATGGCTTTACAATAAAAATACACACTTTAAATACTTCATTAATCATCATTTGAAAGCATCAATTAGCATTTAAAAACACAATGACATAAAATATAAAACTATGTCTATAACATCTTTTCTAATATTTCAACCCCTTCCTTTTCAAATACATTTTAAATTCTTCGTTATTATTTAATCCTGGAGGGAAACAGGCATTTAATCTGACCTGCCAACAATATTCCAACCAACCTAATTCTTCTTCAACATTTACTATCTTAACATTAGGGTGCACTGTTTCCAGAACTATACATTTGAAATTGATTTTACATTTCTTGTCAGCATAATGTTTGCTAATAGCGTTTTTTGTGTCTCCATTAATAATAGCATAATTATGCTCATAAATTCTTTTGTATAGTTCTCTTTTAGTTTAAATTTTAAAATCATTAATTTATCCAGTAAAGAACTGTCGTATGAAGATTGTTGTGTACTAAGCAAGGGGTGGAACTTCACCCCAGCGAACAAGTTGGTTATGATAAATGAAATCAGGGACTATGTAAGGAGGTTAAATTTAAGTATAATATTTGGATCACAAATGCAAAGCAATTGTGAAATGTATAAACCTAGCTGCTATAACCCACCATTAATTAAAGAATTAGAGATGTTTCTTAATGTATGTGAACTGCAGATGCTTGAAATGTTAGATAATGCACAAACTTTAGATATTATAACCTAACAAAAAAGGAAAAGGAATGCTTTGATGCCTTAGTCAAAAATGAAGATGTATGGATTTTTAAAGCTGACAAAGGTGATTCTATGGTGCTGATGGATAGAGGTGAATATGAAAGTAAAATGAGAGAAATGGTATCTGATTTAAATTTTTGCAGACCTATGAGTATGTCTGAGATAAAAAAAAGGATTTTCTTTAATTGATTCCTGTATAGAAGAATGGTTCTATACAGGGAGAATTGATGATAAAATGAAAAGAAATGTATCTAACAACAATCCAGATCTAAGCAGGATCTTTGGAATTCCAAAGATCCATAAAAATATTGACTCTCCACCGCTAAGACCTATAGTAGTTAGTAGAAACAGTAAAACAGAGGGAATGTCAGTGTTTGTTGACAAGCATCTACAAAAGGTAGTACCAAAATGCACTACTTATATAAAAGACAGTTATGATTGTATAAAAAATGGGAAGAAATTCAGGTCTCAGACTCACATATATTAGTCACATTAGATATAAATTCCTTGTATACTATGATTCCCAACAAAGAAGAGATGGAAACAGTTGGGGTAGAATTATTAAAATCTAAAGAATTCTCCCCAAATACAGTGGGACTATTAATTGGAGATGATTGATCTAGTTCTGAGCCATAACAATTTAGAGTTTTATGACCAAGTATTTGTACAAATGAATGGTGTTGCAATGGGTGTTGCCCTAGCCCCTAGCTATGCTAATGTGTTTATGCAAGGTTGGGAAACAGCCAATATATTAGAAAGTGAACATAGTAAATATATAGTTAAGATTTTAAGGTTTATTGACAATGTCCTTTTAATATGGGATGGTACTGTTAATAAATTAAATGATTTTTTGAACTATATTAATAATGTTCATTCTTTTATAAAATTCAAACAGAATTATAATGCAGATAAAATTAATTTTTTAGATTTGACAATATATAAAAATGAAAATAAACGTATTTCAAAGATTTTTAACAAGGATCTTCAGAATAATATGCATTTGCGTTATTCTAGTTTACATCCCAAAAGAACTAAGACAAATATAGTAAAGGGCAACTAAAAAGGATTAGTAATTTAACCAAAGAATATGAAGTGTTTGAGCTTGAAGCTTCTAATTTTTGTAAATGAATGAAAATTAGAGGATATCCACAAGAAGAAGTAGAGAGAGTGTTCACTGATGAATTGAGAAAAATAAATAATATAGAACAGGACTATGTTTGTGACAAGACACAAAAAAACTTTACGACAGCTTTAGCTATATAAAATAGTACTGATTCCAACACTATAAGAAATATAGTTAGAAGGAACTGGGGAATTCTTAAGGGAAATAGAGAAATTGCAGAGAAAATAGGGAATGACCCTAGGATTGTACAAAAAAGGGCCAGAAATTTTAAAGACTTTTTTCAAAGTAAATTTATAAGGGTAAAGAAGTTGAGGTAAGAAGAGGATATGGTTAAGTGTTATAATTGTAATTACTGCCAATATTTATTTACTGATAGTGGCGAAATATTGGTAGGGAAAACAGTAGTTCTGGTCCCAGGGAGGTTTACATGTAAATCAAAAAATGTTATTTATTTATTAATGTGTATAGAATGTAGATCATTTCATGTGGGGAGAACAAAAAGAGAACTATACAAAAGAATTTATGAGCATAATTATGCTATTATTAATGGAGACACAAAAAATGCTAAGAGCAAACATTATGCTGACAAGAAATGTAAAATCAATTTCAAATGTATAGTTCTGGACACAGTGCACCCTAATGTTAAGATAGTGTATGTTGCAGAAGAATTTGGTTGGTTGGAATATTGTTGGCAGGTCATATTAAATGCCTGTTTCCCTCCAGGATTAAATAATAGGGAAGAATTTAAAATGTATTTGAAAAAGAAGGGGTTGAATCATTAGAAAAGTTTTTATAGGCATAGTTTTATACTTTATGTCATTGGGTTTTTAAATGCCAATTGATGCTTTCAAATGATGATGATTAATGAAGTATTTAAAGTGTGTGTTTTTATGGTAAAGCCATTAGTCTGAAGAAGTCTCTAGCACGAGGGACGAAAGCACTTACTACTGGCTTGGATTGTACTAAATTCGAACTCGAAATTCTTCTTGCTGACACAGCGTTTTGTTTTTTATTCTGTTTTTGAGTTATTTGCTTGCTGCTGCCTTTGGATTGGACAATAAAGGCAACTTGATTTTCCCCTATCTTTTTGCTGCTCCAACATTGTTCGGGTACTTTTTCTTTCCTGGTGGTGTGCAAACCTATTGCGTAGAAAAGAAAAATTGTGTTCATTCATTTCTTGGTGCTTGCAGCTTTTAACTTCAAGGCGGTAACTGCTGCTTTACCAAAAAGTGTGGAACACCTCTCATCCCAGACTGAACCTGAGAACTACCTCTATCGAGACCAACACTGCTTCAAGCATATACTTCCTTAGTTTTAAGCGGTAACTTCTTCTTTACCAAAAAGTGAGGAACACCCTTCATCCCAGACTGAACCTGAGAACCACCTCTATCCAGCCCAAAACTGTCTCAAGCATACACTTCCACAGTATTATGCAATAACTGCTACTTTTCCAAAAAGTGCAGAACACCCCTCATCCCAGACTGAACTGGAGAACCCCTTCTACCCAGCCCAAATATGGTTACAGCATATACATCGACAGTTTTATGCGAAGACTGCTGCTTTAGCAAAAAGCGTAAAGCATCCCTCTTCCCAGACTGAACCTGAGAACCACCTCTACCCAGCCCAACACTGTCTCAAGCATATACTTACACAGATTTATGTATGTTATACTTCTGAAAGTAACTTTGTATTTTCACACCTTTTTGTAACTGAACTGAAGACTAAGCACACCACCAAACCTGACCCCCCCCCCGTTCTTGCAGCTATACCTCAATGACTTTATAGTCTTCCTCTTCTCTCTTGTCAAGACATAGGCACTGTGCCACTTCTCCTAACATTGTTCATTTACTGTCCACTTTTCATTTTTTCTTCCTCAGTCCCACTCATTATAGTTCTTTTTCTTCTATTCCACACTTTATTCTCCTAGGTTTACTTAACCTTCCCTCCCTACTTGGAGCCACTCTGCTGTTTCCCTCCCCTCTTTTAACATTTTTGCTCTTGTAAAAAGTCTTCTCTGTTGCCTGCACTTCTGTACTTTTAATACATGACAGCTTTTTTTAACTCACCCCCCTCACTAAGCCAAATAGGCTGCTTTTATCTACCTTACTCTCTGCTACACAGTTAGCAAATTCTAACTTATTCCCCCTCTCTAAACAATGGACCTGCTATGATCTAACTCACTGTCTTTAACCTAGATTCCCCTTTGCTCACAAAACAAAAACTCAATTTTTTCTGATTGTTTCTGATATTTCCAGTACTGCAGGACCTGGGTCAACAGTTTCTCTGCACTGACACAACACTGTTCATCTCGCAACATTATCCTGCTAGTATGGATATTGTTCTACCTCCCACTCTACTTCCCATCATGCTTTGCATCACTTAAATTTCTGGACTAGCATATTGCTTCATCTTTTTTCCCCCTACCTCTTTGCTGCCCCAATAGTGTTTGTGTTATTTTTCTTTCATGGCGGTGTATAAAATTTTGAGTAATAAAAAAAAAATTGTCATCATTCATTTCTTGGTGTTTGCAGCTTGTAACTTCAAGATAATGTTGTGTATGTTCATGCCTAAAGCCCTACCTAAGTTTGTTTCAAGTGATATCTTTCTGGATGCACTCACAGTATCATTTTGTGTGAGTGCATGTCTTAAGTTTGGTACTTGTTAAATGCAGCCATGCAATCTGCTATTTGAATCATATTTGTATTTATCTGTACAGTTTACCCTCAGCTGCTTACACTGATATTTGCAGATCTCCCTTTATAGCAGAAGTGTAGCAAGTCTAATTTTTAACACAGTTTGAGTATGTGTTGCTTTACTCAGTCTCAATCTGTGTCCTATCTTGCAAGAGTAGCATGTCTACTTGTAATAGCGTGCTGTTCTCATGCTAATTATTTAGGCTTGCACAACATTGATTGTCCTGTCTAATACTCCTTAATTAGTTAACTGTACATTTTTCTGCATAAGAAATATTGCCATATACAGTTAATTGTTTTATTCAAAGGACAGTAAATTAATATTTTGCTCTTGATATTCAGTGACAAACCATAACTTTTTGCTACCAGAAGCAAGTGGAACTCAAATTATATTAGCAATCTTACTTCTTTTGATAAGTCTCTCCAGATATTTGTTTTTCACATTGTACCATTAAGTCAACTGTATTCTACTGCTATTTCTTAGTTGTATGGGGTTTTCTCTGTTTGCTGTTTTTAGCTGTATGGTGTCTTTTCCTGTTCCTCTCTGTAAGGGTTATTTTGAACTTTTTGGTATTCAGTGCTATTAACTAACTTGGGTATCTCCATCTGCTAGTTATTGGAGTTCATTTTATTTTATTTAATGTGATACCTGTCTGTGTTGTCTCCAGTGGCTGGTCTCTTACAGATAATGTTTTCATCTCTATCTGTTGGCTTATTAAGATAAGTTGCTGCGTAATTTATATCTATATTCTTTCTACGCTCTTCTACTTTGCTGACAATTTTTATTATACTATCCTACTTTTTTCCTAATTTCTACCTATTTTGCCTTTTCTCTTCCCTCTTTCCCTCAGGCTGCTGTCCACTGCAATGATTTCCTCTTTTCTCCTCTTTACTATTTCTTTCTTTTTCCTACCCTCTATATCTCCTGTCCTCTCATCTGCAACCTCTTGTTACTCATATCTGTTTGGTTGTTGCCATAGTTTAATCTGTTGCTAATATTTCCTTTTTCTAGGTGGTAACTGATGCTTTACCAAAAAGTGAGAACACCCCTCATCCCAGACTGAACCACTTTACCCAGCCTGACACAGCCTCAAGCATATACTTCCACAGTTATATGCATGTTATACTTCTGAAAGTAACTTTGTATTTCACACCATTTTGTAAATCAACTGAAGAATAATCACACCACGAACCCCCCCCCCCAGTTCTTACAGCTATTCCTCAATTACTTTGTAGTCTTCCACTTCTCTCTGGTCTACATATAGGCATTGTGCCACTTCTCCTGCCATTTTCTGTTCACTGTCTCCTTTTTTCTCCAGCCTACTCTTTATATATTTTTTCTTTTTCTCCTCCTCACTTTATTCTCCTAGGTTTACCTAACCTTCGCTCCCTAATTGCAGTCACTCTGTTGTTTCTCCTCTCCTCTTTTAACTTTGTTGCTCTTGTAAAAAGTCCTTTTTATTTCCTACATTTCTGTACTTTAAGTTCCTGTCAGCTTTTTTTAACTCATCCCCCTCACTAAGCTAAATAGTCTGTTTTTATCTACCTTACACTCTGCTACCCAGTTAGCAAATTCTAACTCATTCCCATTCTTTAAAGAATGGTGCTGCTACGATCTAACTCACTCTCTGTAACCTGGATTCCCCTTTGCTCACAAAACAAAAACTCACTTTTTTCTGATAGTTTCTGATATTTTCAGTACTCCAGGACCTTGTTTAACCTGCACTGTTCACCCTTGCTATGCTTGGGCTCACTGCGGTCCCCTACCCTGCCCCCAGTCCCACCTACCCCCACTTTCATTTGACTTATAGTCAATACCTTTTAACCACTCTCCCCTCCCCTTCCAACTTCCTCCAGCATTCTCTAATCAGCAATCACTTCTTCTGAACTTCAAACAACCTATCCTGTTAAGAATGGATCTCTTACCCATCACTAGTATTAGCTAATTACCTTAGAATCTACTCAAACCCATAGCCTTGACATACTATGCTTGCCTTAAAGCCATATATCTTAAACAACTTAGTACTTATCACCTCCTCTACTCCTATCTTCTGCCTTACCTACACTGCCACTTCTTATCATTACATTCCCCTAGCCAAAAAAATACACCTACCTCTTCCTACCCTCTAGCCTCTGGCTCTCCCATCCACACCTTTCTTATAGCCCCATCTCTATTTCTTCACTCTAACTCTACCTTACCCAGAATTAGGATATTCTTTCTGCCTATATTCCCTCTCAAAATGAAAACAAAAACTCCCACTAACATAATCACCCTAGTTGTCTCAGATGACTCATTTTAAATCTATTACTGTCAGGTGACATTATCCAAACCCAGGCCCTAATCACATATCTTCTCTCCCCTCACATCCCCAATTCACTACCTATTATCCTTCTTCTCTGACGTTCTCATCCACACCCACCAAAAAACTATATAATCTTTCTATGAACATTCAAAGTATCATGAACAAAATCTCCTCTTTCCCAGCCCGGATCTCCTTACACACCCCTGGCATCCACTGCCTCAGTTAAACTTATGTTAAACCTCATATATCTGATATCAAAATACTTCCACCAAGTTATAACTTCTTCCACCATGATCAGCTTAAGAAGAAAGATGGAGGTGTTATTCTCTTCTCTAACCATCTCACTCTTCAATCTCTCTCAGTCTCTACCTCAGACTTTCAACCAGCTGAAATTCTTATTGCTCATAGTCAAATAGACAATCAAAAAAAATAATTGCTGCCTCCATTTACATTCCCCAGGTAACAACATCCCTACCCTAGATCTCTTTCTCTCTTGGATCTCTCACGCCATCTCTTATGAAACTGTTATCTTGGGTGATGTCAACATTTACTGGAATGCCCTCAACACTGATTCTCCAAACACCTCCAGCAACCTCCTTGGTTTCTCCCAAATAATCTCCACCCCTACTAATCTAAACAAATGTACCAACTCTGGCTCAACTCTAGACTGGGTCCTCACTTCCATTTCTAACCTCTATCATAACTACTCCCCCTACCCAACACCCTAAGTGATCACCATCCCACCTACATACTTAGACACTCTTCTAAACTTTACAAACCCCAGCAATACAAAGACTGCTGAAAACTCTCTAATTTTAATCCAGAAGCATTTGACCATCAGCTCTCTTCAATTAACTGGTCCTTCCTCCATAACCCCCCCCCCCCCAAGAGGATGTTATCCTGGCTTTCAACAACATCTTCTTAAACATACTTAACTCCCTAGCTCCTATCAGGAAACTAACAATCAATACCCATTATGCCCCCTGGTTAATGTAAGCCACATGAGATGAATAATAGAGATAGTGCATGGCAAAAATGGAAAAGATCCAATCCTCTACTGTTCATAAAAATATAAAAAGCTTTGCAACTTAACCAAAAAAAATAAAGTAACTTGACAAAACTTTTTCCATAAAAACTAAATAAAGTAATCCATGAGCACACAGGAGTGCAAAACGAAACATTTTAATACTGAGTAAAAATAATTTCAGCACACAGTTTAAAACTTTCACCTTCCAGAGGCATCATCAGAGTCGTGTGTCACAAACAATTACATCCTTATATAGCCAACTCACCTAGTAGCCATGAGAAACTTTAACTCTTAATATTCCATTGCAAATTACAAAACAATTGAAACCTATAACGTTCCGATTAATTATGTAGTGACCTAAAACATATTAAACAGTTTCCAAATTCATTTCATAAGTGTTTAATGTTACTAATAAGTGCGTTGCTTGCCCTCTAAAAAATATATACAAATACTTTGTCAAAAAAGTATAAAAACACAGGTGTTAAAATGAGTTAATTGACAAAAAGATAGTGTACAAAATTAACAAAGTACCTCAAATATATAGTGTGCATTTTGTACTACCAAAATGCTTAACAAATTTTCCTCTTTTATTTCAAAATACTAACTATAGAAATATGTTCATTAATACCCAGTTGAACTTTTGCTTTCAATCTCAGCTGCCATTTAACTTCCTTAATTTCTATGTCTACCTTTTAACCACTCCTGCCATCTCTAAGGGCTCTACCAATGATAAAAACAGAAACCTTTTAAAGTTCTGACATAACATTGTATGTAAAAAAGGGAACTAGATTGTTTTTATTCCTAATATCCCCTGGTGTGCTCAGCTATCCTGTCTCTTAACATCCTAGTGGTTTTACCCACATAGAATGCTTGGCGGGATATACAGGTGGCCACATAAACAACCATTCCAGTGTTGCAATTGCACGTACCAGGGCATTGGAGGCTTCTGTGGAAGCCTGTAATCTCAACATATGGACCATCGTTAATATATTTACACCAGTTGCAGGCTCCACATTTACCCATAATGGACTTGTATTTCCTACTAATGTTTTTGTCCTCGAGTTCAAGTAATTCCTTGATGGTCCTACCCTTACTATATACAATTTTAGATCTCTGTCCTAATTTAGCCTGAAGGTCAGTGTCAAGTACACTTTCCCAAATTGTGCTAAATTTGGGTACTAACTGGGGTGTCAAATAGTTGTATTGTAGGACAAAAACCTCCCCTTTTAAAGATGTTTTAGTGTAGCCCTTAGAAACTGTCTCTTGTGTGTTCAAAATAGGTGCAAACCTAGTGGCTCTACCTTTGTTAATTTCTTTCCTTATCGTTTGAATAAGTTGTGTTGGATACCCTCTGGTCTTAAACATATCCATCAATATATGCATTTCCTGATGATACATGATACTTTTTCCATAAACCACTCAACAGCCCCCACAATTCTGGCAATCACTTAATAAACTATTAAATCCTTGGAGCTCATCATCCTCAAACCCCTGCCCTAATAGCTCCGTCACTGATACCACTACCTTCCTTAATTCCTTCTTTATTGACATTATCCACAACCTTACCAAGAATGACATTATCACTCACCCCACATCTCCTACTACCACTCTGTCAACCATTTTTTCTCTTAAACCAATCCACAAAGCCTATAGTTAATCCCTTCTTAGCAAACATAAAACATCCTCTCCATCAGTAGACAATCTAGCTGCACAATACTTAAAAATGGCTGCTAGTACTATTGCTCCCCCATCTCCATATTATTCAATAGATCCATTAAGGAAAATGCTATACCTAATGTCTGGAAGAAATTTGATGTCATACCCATACATAAAGGTAATAGTTTGCAAAAACTAAACTGAAAAATAATAATGTCACAGAGTGCCAATAAGTGTTCTAACACCAATACTAAAATGCTGTCACAATGTCCGTAGTTGTCCCGGACAGCTGCTTGCAGAAAAACCAAACCGCTACTCACACTGCTGTTGAATAGCTTTCACCAAAACGAACACACGGAACCACTGTAAATAGAAAAACCAAAGATGCTGCTGGCTAACGAATACTGCTCCACTACAGCTTGAATAAAGCTGTCATTGATTCCATTTAAATATCTCAATGTTGTTGTCCAGAACGTGCTTCCAATACAACACGCCAAGTATATTTAAAAATAAAGCCAATGAATTTATTAAGAATAACACACGACAAAAACTACATAGACCACTGCATTTTCATTTAAAATATGAAACTTCCCAAAACGCTTAGAAAGTGGTCAAATGAAGTATTGATAAACAACATAAATAAAACACACACTGTGAATACAACGGACTCAATTGACATTGGTTAAGCGCTTTCACCCATAATCTATGGGCTTCTTCAGAACACCAAAATAACTCTATTGTCTGTCTTTTAAAACTTCTAAGGCACCAAAAGTAATTGATACCTTTTCAAAAATTTAAAGTGACAGTGTTGGTATTGTCTACTCAGCATGAAAATTAATACAAAATTCAAAAATCACGCTACCCTGAGCAAATATAATATAATCTTGATCCTATTGATATATAATCATTATATATAATAAAAATTGTGTAAAATATGAAATATAATAAAACTTCCTTTGTAATAGCTTGATAAACATACTCGTGGTTCCGTGTGTTCGCTTTGGTGAAAGCTATTCAACAGCAGTATGAGTAGCGGTTTGGTTTTTCTGCAAGCAGCTGTCCGGGACAACTATGGACATTGTGACAGCATTTTAGTATTGGTGTCAGAGCACTCCATGACATTATTATTTTCCATATATAAAGGTGGTAACTCAACTGACCACTCTAATTTCAGACCAAGTGCCATCTTATCACCCCTCTCAAAAATTCTCAAAAAATGCATTCACAAACAGCTTCTTGATCACCTACAAGAACATCTTCTCACATCCACACAGCATGACATTTGTCCAAAACATAGTACTGCTACTGCCCTGACATCCTTCACAAATAGTATAGCTACTTTAAATGACAACAGTAAGCTAGTTTTCTACTTGTTTCTTGATCTCTCCAAAGACTTTGACAATGCATACCATTGACTAAATCTATCCAAACTAATTTCACTAAACCTCTCTGGTTGTCTAGCTACCTCTCCAAGAAATTTCAGGCAGTAAAATGGCAATTCAACTTCCCTCACTTCCTACTTGTTCGACCAGGGGTACCCCAAAGTTCCTTCCTGGGCCTCCTACTTTTTAACTTCTTTATCAATAACCTCCACTCTTCCTGTTCACTCTCTAACATTATTCACTATGCAGATGACTCTACTATCATCTTCTGCTCTGATAACATTACTCACCTCCATACCTTCACCCAAGAGTCCCTTCACACAGTTGAAAGATGGGTTACTTAATAAACAACTGTTACTGAACCAAAAGAAAACCAAACTACCCCTATTCCTCCCTAAACTCCAATATCACAAAGGCACCTTTACTGTCTCCTCTCTCAGCAATACAATCATCTCTATTGAACCCCACACTAAACTCCTAGGTGTTATTATCAACAACCAATTAAAGTTCAATCTCCATACTCAGCAATGCATTAAAAAGTTACATCAAAAGATGGGATTGCTATACAGGCATAAAAAGTTCCTCACTAATGCTTTATGACTCTCTCTTTCACAAGCTTTCCTGCACTCCACTCTACTCTATGCAGCCCCTATACTCACAAATCTCTAATCCAATCTTCTGTCCAAACTAGAACTCACCTATAGTAAAATTGCAAGATTTTCCTCCAGCCAGCCTTATCGCACCCATCACTGCACTGCACTGCACTAAAAAGCATACATTGGCTGGAATTTCATCACCAAATTCTACTACCCCAGCTTTTCATGGCAAATTATGTTTTATACAAACTTTCCACATGCCTAACTATCTCTACTCTAATCCAGCCTTACACTCCCAACCATGCTGTCCTTAGCTCTCAACAGCACCTACTGCAAGTCTAGAAGCCCAATAAAGATATTGGCAAACTCCTCTACAGCTACTCTATAGCAAATGCCTGCAATAAGCTACTAATATGTGTCAGACCTATCACCAACCCTAAGTCCTTTAAAATAACTCTGAAAGACATCTCTACAGCTGTTGGTCTTGCTTATGTAATGGCCCAACTTTAACTTTTCATTTTCTATAATTTCTTCCTTTTCCTCATAACTTTATTATATCCTCCATCTTATATAATCTTGATGACCCCCCCCCCGTTGTCTCTTCTTATTATGCCAAACAGCCTGTACTCAGCCTCCTTGAACCTTTGTCTGTTCACTAGCCTTTTTAATTGGGTTTCACCCCTGTATATATTATATACTCAGAAATCTTTTACTTCTCTTACTGCTCTTACTGCTTCTCTTACTGCTTCCACTGGCTTGCGACCTCTTATGTTACTTTTTCTTTCCTGTTAGTTGTTTGTTACAGACTGTACTCTATTATGTTGTATATGTTATACAATCTTAGCATGCTGTTAACTGTCTGTTTTCTTTAACATTTTGGTACTTTTTAGTATGCATGTTTAATTTAGAAATAACTTGCTTATTTGTAATAATTTTCCATGCTGTTACTTTTGTTTCTTATAATACTGCAGCTTTTCTCCTCGGGCCTCCACTGAAAAAAGAGCTATTGCCCATTCGGACTAACCCAGTTAACAAATGTCAAATAAATAAATTAATAATGTAGATACCACAGAAGAGGCTATTACTTCAGGATATTTTTGCACAGAATACTATTAAACTTGAGAAGATATGTGTGACAAAGGGAGATACTGACAGTCTGGCTAGCTGGAATTTTATAAATAATTATATGATATTTCTGAATATCAACATGATTTATATAAGATGGTTGTGTTACAACTGTATTAAAACTACATGTCATGTGTATATCTATCTGGTACAGAAGTGTGTGTTGAAAATGTTTTTGTAGAGTGCTTAAAATTTAACCACAGTGTGCCCTACTGGAAAAGAACAGAAATGTATGTGCACTATTGTAACTGTTTAAATGTATATATTTAAACAGTGGAAAATGGGATACAAGAGGTTAACCTCAGTCTAGTAAATTTCAGAAAAATAGCTGAAATTTAATTACCTTATGGCAACTAGAAACAGAATTTCTATAGCAGGGAGCTCTCTGTATTGTCTTTAAGGTGAAATAATTACTAGTTTTGAATGTGAAAGAATGCAATTGTTTTATACCTTCCGGCATCTGCTAAAGATCTGATGAATGTGAATTTTCACAGGTAGATGCAACTACTGACAGATTCCAGCAGTGGGAGTTTCACCTGGAATAGAGTCAGATGACAAGAATGATGCCATTCTGCAAGCTATCCCAGCAGTAATATTTGAGATTTTAATTTACGAAGTCTCTTAGAGAGACACAACATTCTGTATTCTGTCTTTGACCTGACGACAACTAGAAGATCCATTCACCACATCTGTCATACTTTTAAGTAAGGTAAGTAGAGTATAGTAATTCTCTTAGAATCAGTCAGGAATATAGTGAAGCACAGTTTAGATGTTTTTCTTTATTTATTTGAGACTGTCCTGCAATGTTGTTTTAAATAATTCCTGTGATTTTGAACTCTGATGTCACTGTGAATATATACTGAGTATTTTCTTGTTCTTTTATTATTTATTATTAAATATATTCAAATATTCCATTGTGGCTGATCTTTGTGAGAGATATTTAAGTTTTGAAAGTACTTGCATATTTATTTGATGGCACTGTGGGGCACTCATAATAGCCTTGCTCTTGGTCAAACTACGATTTGTATTAATATTAATATTACACAGTAAGATTGGCCACCCTTTGTTAAGGGCCTTAAAGTAGCTGATAAGAGTTGGCTGGTGGCAGCAATAACTACCTTATAGTCTGGGCAAAAGGAGCCACTCTAGTAAGCCTGTGACAGCCTTTCCCAAATGTGTGTGTGTGTGTGTGTGTGTGTGTGTGTGTGTGTGTGTGTGTGTGTGTGTGTGTGTGTGTGTGTCAGTTACTTGGGCAGTGACATGAAGCACTGGTTGGACAGAGAGGGTGCTGGAGGTCTTGGCTTGGCCACTCAGCTGAGATTTCAACTCTTTAGCTGTGCCAATGTTGAGTCTTATTGAGGATATGGAAATAGAGGGAGAAACCAGCCCCACTCTGTGGTCTCTGTGTGCTCTTACGGGAAAATGTTCTTGATGCAGAGAGCTGCATCTGGAAATACTGTGTGTTTACTTGTCATTATCTTAGTGTACATCCCCCACTGTTTCCATTGATGAGGATTGAGGCTTCTTGATTGCTGGTCCAGTTGTGGGTCCTCACAATATTGGTTGACAGTGGTGGAATATCTACATATTGGAATTCAGTGGTATGGATATTGAATTCCTGTAGCCTGTAAAGAGTGGTCCCTAAAGAATGTGTTTGAACTCTCAAGCAGCCACACAGTGAACATTCAGAGTTTCATATCACAATAGCTTTATTTTGTTTTGTTAGATTAGTTAGTCAGGGAGGCAGGCAAGGATGTCAGTAGAAGATTATGGCAAGCTGACAAGGAGCCAGTTGGCTGAGATGTGCCAAGCCAAAGGAGTGGTGCATGCCAACCTGACTAAAGCAGAAATTACTACAGCCTTAGTCACAGCTGCATCACAGGCCAGCAACCAGTAGGACAATCTAACTTTCCTTGGGGATGTACAACTCTCAGAAAATACCAAGTTCAACTATGCATCAGAGGACTTAAAAATCTTCTGCGTTAAAGCGACTTGAACTGGAGGTCAAACTGTTGGAACTAGAATCATCAGAGTGACTGCGGCATTTGGAGACTGAAGAAAAGGAGAAACAGATTACATTAAAATCAGCAGAGAAAATGAGACACCTGGAAGCTGAAGAAAATGAGAGGCAGAGGCAATACAAAAAGGAGATGCTGGCTCTTCGCCATGGTCATGCAGGTAATGGGGAAGGGAATAACCAAATCTCAAAAGTAACAAAGGTCAGTAAATTTCTTCCACAATTTACAGGGAGTGATAATTTTGATAGTTTATTAAAGTTTGAAAGGGGTTCAGGTGCCTAGGCAGCGAGACATTTCCCTGTGGTACATTTGACTGGGGACACATGGTTGAAGTGACATTCAGCTGCAGAGAAATATGGCTGTTTGCATATTCCCTGTGGGCAAAGAGAAGAATATGTTGCCATGCCCACAACTTCAATAACCAAATGCACAGGGGGAAAACAATGTCCATGGTCCCCAAGGGAACATGAGACAGCAGGCAATATAGCAGGCATCAGCAGTCAGCTGGCCAGAAGGTATGTCAGTGGCAGTAAAAATGCAGTGCACAATAGGCAGTGCCTTTATAATTGGAATGTGTGGTCCACTACCACCTTCACACAGTGTCTAGGGAACATTACCTAAAACACATACTGGAGCATAAATGTGACTACAGTAGGCTACAGGATTTCCTCCATGCTGTAGCACACTTCTATATGTTGTAGTTGCATAAGTATGCACAGAGCACTCATTACTTTTTCTGCCACCATGCATTTGGTTACTAAAACTGTGAGCATGGCAGTGTGTGCTTCTCTTTGCCCACAGGGAATCTGCAAACAGCCATATTTCTCTGCAGCTGAATGCCACTTCAGCCATGTGTCCCCAGTCAAATGTACCACAGGGAAATGTCTCGCTGCCTAGGCATCTGAACCCGTTTGAAAGTGTATGTAAACAGTATAATATTGACCTAGGGCTCTGGGTATGGTTCCTGATTCCCTTACTCCATGGTGAAGCTGTAACTCCTATTTATAAATTCTCTGATATTGATTGCTTAAATTATAATACTGTAAAAAATGTCTATTAGTGTTTTAAGTTAACAGCTGAAGCTTATAGAAAAATGTTTTGTGAGCACAGAGTCAAGACAGATGAAAGTGTGCATGAATTTATTGCTGAGTTAAGCACTTATTTTAATAGGTGGGTGAGTGGGTATCAGGTCACCACTTTTGAAGGGCTGTCAGACCTTTTGGTGAGGGTACAAGCCCTTAGCACTTTGCCTGGGGACATGAGAATCTGGTCAGCAGATAGAGAATGTAATACAGCAGATAAGTTGGGGGAAAAGTGAGACATATACCTAGCAAGCAGGGCATCACTGAACATCAAAAGGATACCCAGTGCTGCTCATGGGTTTAAGGGAACCCATGGTTGGCAGCCTAAGCCACCTCAACAGACTCCACTGTTAGCAAGGGCAGACACTAGTTCAGGTACATAGGCAGGAACAAGGGTTAAATGTTTTAAATGTAACCAGTGGGGCTATGTAGCACATATATAGCCAAAGGAGCAAGGTGGGGAACAAAAGGTGGAGGAGCCAGCAAGTGGGAATGACAGAATGCCAGCAGTAAGCTTTCTGGAGACAACAAGGGTACCAAACTATCACAAGAGGTTATAGCCTATCTTAGTAGATGGGAAACAGGCCACTGCTAAGACAGACACAGCCTCTGACCCATCCATTGTGGAGCCTGCAATGGTTAAAGAGGAGCACTACTTGCTTGGGCAGTCTACTCCATTCAAAGCTTTAGGAGGGATCCCATTCCAAATATCTTTGGCTCGGGTTCGCCTTAACTGGGAGGGTAGAAAAGGAAGCAAACAGTAGGTATGTTTGAACATATGCCTGCAGATGTCCTGATAGGGAATAGTTTTGATAATACAGTACCTTGTTTGCATGCAGTTACACTCAGTCAGGCTTGGAGACAAGTATGTTGGTCTGGTAGCCTGGGGGGCCCCAGACAGACTGCACACTTGAAGTCAGGACTGATGAGGTGGCTGCTTCAGGGAGGGAGCTACCCTGTAGCAGTTAGACTGAAGGTGAGCCACAGCTGTTTGTGGGTACTGACGTTCCCTTGGACAGAGTGACTGCAAGGACAGAGATGAGTAGTAGTACCCAGGCTGACAGTGAGGCACTGCTGTTACAGGATACCAGACTTCCTGTGGAAGGAAAGCTGGGAAAGGTTAAAAAGAGAGAGAGTTGAGACAAGCTCATACTGGGACAAAAGGTTATTTAATAGAGAGTGGACCCCTAAGGGAGGGCTAGAGGGTGAGAGAATACAACAGTTGATAGTATCCAGTGCCTAACATCTGGCACTTCTAGCCATAGTTCATGACATTACCTTTGCAGGTCATATGGGCATAAAGCATACAAAGAGAAGTCTTATGCAGAACTTTTATTGGCCTGGGATTTCTAGGGATGCAACAGGGTACTGCAAGACCTGTGATCAGTACCAAAAGGTAGACAAGGCAGAAGACAAGGTCAAAGCTCCTTTGGTGCCTTTGCTTGTGACTGAGGAGCCATTTTAGAGGGTAGATAGGAATATTGTGGGGCCACTGAGTACCCCAAGTTCCACAGGAAAGAAGTATATCCTAGTGATATTAGATTATGCTACCAGATAGCCTGAGGCAGTGGTTCTGTCCTCCATTGAGACCAAAAAGGTAGCAAATGTTTTCTTAGAGATTTTCAGCAGCATAGGTTTTCCAAAAGAAATACTGACTGACAGACATGCCAATTTCATGTCAGACCTGATGGCTTGTCTGTGGGAGTGCTGTGGAGTGAAGCACCTAAAGACCACCCTCTACAATCTCAAGACTAATGGTCTTGTGGAGAGGTTAAATTCTACACTAAAATCCATGTGACAGACATTTACAGACCAGTTTAAGAGGGTATGGGACAAATATCTTCCTCATCTGTTGTTTGCTTATAGAGAGGTTCCCCAGGAATCTGCAGGCTTTTCACCCTTTGAGTTGCTGTATGGGTATAGGGTAAAGGGACCTCTAGATTTGATTCATGATGAGTGGGAAGTGAGTGTGAATCCCACAAGGAGTCTGTTGTGGCATATCTCCTAAACCTCAGGACAAGGCTCAGGAAACTCATAGGGTTGGCCCAAGAGAACTTGGCAGAATTACAACAGCAGAAAAAGGTCTGGTAAAACAGGAATGCTCAAGCTAGAGAGTATGCTGTGGGACAGCAGGTTATGGTTCTCATTCCTGTCAGACACAACAAGTTGCAGGCAGCTTGGGAAGGACCCTTCAAAGTGATATTGAAGGTCAGTGGAACTGCTAGGCAGGAGGAAGGGGAACAAATTGTACCATGTTAAGATGATAAAACCTTCTATGACAGGGAGGCATTGGTGTTAATCATTTGCAGTAGAAGTCAGGAGGAGTCTGAGTGGGCTTTATAGCTACAGGGAGCCAGACAGCAAAATCCTATGTTACTATGGTAGAACCTAGGGATGCAGGCATATGATATGACAGTGCAGCACCACAATAAGGTTAGCAATGCCAACGTAGATGGGCTCTCAAGACAGGGTATGGGTTAAGGTATTCCAAGATAAGCTCATCCCTCTCAAGCAACATTTCTCAAGGGTCATTTGAAAAACTAGCTTGAGTATTTCAGGCGGGAAGAAGTATGACAAAGTGAGATACTGCCAGCCTAGCTAGCTGTAACTTTGTAAATAATTATATGGCATTTGTGAATATCAACATGATTTATATAAGATACTTGTGTTACAACTGTATTAGAACTGCATGGCATGTGTATATCAAACTGGTACAGAAGTGTATGTTGAAAAGTTTTTTGCAGAGTGCTTAAAATGTAACCACAGTGTGCCCTACTGGAAAAAAAACAGAACTGTATGTCCACTATTGTAACTGTTTAAATGTATATATTTAAACAGTTGAAATTGAGATACAGGATGTTAACCACAGTCTAATAAATTTCAAAAAAATAGCTGAAATTAAATTACTTTTTGGCAGCTAGAAACAGAATGTCTGAATGATATGACAGTGCAGCACCACAATAAGGTTAGCAATGCCAACGTAGATGGGCTCTCAAGACAGGGTATGGGTTAAGGTATTCCAAGATAGGCTCATCCCTCTCAAGCAACGTTTCTCAAGGGTCATTTGAAAAACTAGCTTGAGTATTTCAGGCAGGAAGAAGTATGACAAAGTGAGATACTGTTAGCCTAGCTAGCTGGAACTTTGTAAATAATTATATGGCATTTGTGAATATCAACATGATTTATATAAGATACTTGTGTTACAACTGTTTTGGAACTGCATGGCATGCGTATATCAAACTGGTACAGAAGTGTATGTTGAAAAGTTTTTTGCAGAGTGCTTAAAATGTAACCACAGTGTGCCCTACTGGAAAAGAGCAGAATGTATGTCCACTATTGTAACTGTCTAAATGTATATATTTAAACAGTTGAAACTGAGATACAGGATGTTAACCACAGTCTAATAAATTTCAGAAAAATAGCTGAAATTAAATTACTTTATGGCAGCTAGAAACAGAATGTCTGTACGAGGGAGTTCTCTGTACTTTAAGATGATTAAGGTGAAATAATTACTAGTTTTGAATGTGAAAGAATGCAATTGTTTTATGACTTCCAGCATCTGCCAAAGATCTGAAAGCTATGTATTTTCACAGGTAGATGCAAAATACTGCCAGATTCCAGCAGTGTGTGTGTTTGTGGGGGGGGGGGGGTCACCTGAGATAGCATTAGATGACAAGAAATTATGTAATTCTCCAAGCTATCCCAGCAATAATATTTGAGATATTAATTTAAGGAGTCTCTTAGAGAGACACAGCATTCTGTATTCTGTCTTTGACCTGACAAAAATTATAAGATGCATTCACATCTGCCTTGCTCTTAAGTAAGTTCAGTAGGGTATAGTAATTCTCTTAGATTCAGTCAGGCATCTAGTGAAGCATAGTTTAGATGTTTTCCTTTATTTATTTGAGACAATGTTGTTTTAAATATTTCTTGTGATTTTTGAACACTGATGTCACTGTGACTATATACTGAGTATTTTCTTGTTCTTTTATTGTTTATTATAAAATATATGCAAATCTTTCATTGTGGCTGATTTTTATGAGAGATATTTAAGTTTTGAAAGTACTTGCATATTTATTTGGTGACTGTGTGGGGCCCTCCTCATAAACTTGCTCTTGGTTGAACTATGATTTGTATTAATATTAATATTACACAGTAAGATTCAGAACCATTTGTTAAGGGCCTTAAAGTAGCTGATAAGAATTGGCTGGTGTCAGTGATTACTATCTTATAGTCTTGGCTACACGAGCAAAGCTAGTAAACATGTGCCAGCCTTTCCCAGGTGTGTGTGTGTGTGTGTGTGTGTGTGTGTGTGTGTGTGTGTGTGTGTGTGTGTGTGTGTGTGTGTGTGTGTGTGTAAATCAAACCTCAAAGAGTGTGTGTGAGTCAGCTTCTTGGGCAGAGACAGGAAGCACTAGTTGGACAGAGAGGGTGCTGGAGGTCTTGGCTTGGTCACTCAGCTGAGATCTCAGCACTATAGCCATGCCAGCCTAGAGTCTTATTGAGGATTTGGAGAAAGAGGGACAAACCAAGGCTTTTGACACCATTCCCCACTTGGGTGTCACAGAAAAACTCACCAGCCTGAACATAAACCCCTATGTCCAGAGATGGGTTGCCAACTGGCTTTCAGACAGAACTCACATGGTAAGAATAGCGGGCTCCAGGTCCGACTCTAAACAAGTCACAAGTGGTGTCCAGCAAGGCTTGGTCCTGGGACCCCTTCTGTTCGGCATATACTTCTCAGAAGTATAGGCAAACACAGAAGAACTATGGCTAACCAAGTTTGCTGATGACTGAAAACTGGGAGCCATAATTGACTCTCCAGCTGACATGAACATCCTCCAAAAGAGCCTTACTGAGACGGACACCTGGTGTCAAAGTCATGGCCTCAATCTAAATGCCGAAAAATGCATAGTCATCCCATTTTGGAAAAACAAAACACCCAAGAATTACCACATAGGTGGCAGCCCCCTTAATACAGAAGAGGTAATAAGAAATCTGGGGACCCAGGTAGATAGTAATCTCTCCTTTGACAATCATAATTCCAAAGTAGTTAGGAAATGTGTCCCATCTAATTAATAAAGGGCTCGCATCTAGAAATAAAGAGGTTATAGTGCCCCTCTACTCATCACTCATCAGACCCATCACAGAGTACTATGCCCCATTTGGGATGTACCTCACAAGATACTTCCAACAGCTGGAGAGACCACCAAAGTACCTCATCAAGAGGATCACTGGCCTCAAATATATGTCCTATGCAGCCCGACTGAAAAAACTCTGGCTGTACTCGGTAGTATATCGCTTACTCAGAGGTGATCTCTGCCTGACAACAATAAATAGAACATGCTGGAGGGATAGATTCCTGTCACAGAGACTCCCCATGTTTTGTAACAAAATTCCAAACTACATTAGGCAGAGCCCCTCACTAACACTCTTCTAGGGAAATCTTGATGAGTGGATGGGTAACAGAAAATACACCCCTAGGATCACATCATTGGCTCTGCATTACAGAAGATTAGTTAATTAATCAATGAGGTGCAAGTTGACACACTCTGGCTTGACTTATAAATGCCCTAAGGCAGATAGCTTAGTACCTACCTATGAACCTATGAACCAGCCCCAGACTGACTGTGGTCTCTGTGTGCTCTTAAGGAAAATTGTACTTGATGCAGAAAGCTGCATCTGGAAATATTGTGTGTGTACTTGTCATCCTCTCAGAGTACAGTATGTCCCCTACTGTTACCAGTGGTGAGGACTGAGGACCTTGATTACTGGTCCAGTGATGGGTCGTCACAGTATGCTTGCATTTTTCAGCTATGTACTGCAGATGCTGACATGTCATTTAAGAAAAATCTGTTTCATATTTATATAAATATATTAATTATCAAATGCTACTTTTATCTGTATGCATTACTTAACAGTGTACTGAAGGAATGGGCATGTTTGTCAGGGCATCTCACAGGTATATATGACTAGCAATAGCTTCAAATGGAATTTTGTGTGTTAAATCTGTACACATGTTTCAGGGACACTTCATTTAATAGCACTTTTAGTATTTCACTGATGATTTGTTAGCTGAATGTGTCATTTGCCTATTTGTTTGTGGGTGGGGAAGCAAGGCTACATTTCTGTTTTGGCACAAACAAGGATATGTCACAACTGTAACTGTCCCTTTTTTGCATCCAGCCTTGCTTTGTGTGTGAATGTAATATATTACAACCATACAATTCTTGTTGTTCATATTTCAAATATCTTGACTGGTTTATGTTTCTCCTGTGGGTAATACCGAAATGCTACCTTTCCTATTTTATCTGGGAACATGTATTTATAGTTATGTGATACTTATGTGTATTATCCTTCTGTTATGTTTTAGGACACCTAGGACTATGGCACCCAGGTATCTCAATCTTAAAAAAACACCTTTCAGTGACCCTGAGAATCAACATGGTGACTTTCTGTTTGGGGGGAGACATGGAGATATGTCAGGCAGAATGCAAATTTGGCAGCAGATTGTTGGAGATGTGAATGCAGTAGGCAGCCACAGCATGACATATGATCAGCCACACCATAGGGCCACTGGCATGATCTCATCTGCACAGAGAAGAACAGCTGCAATGGCCTGTGACTGGGTGAGTACCGGGGGTGGGGCTGCTGCAGAGCCATCACTAACAGCAAATGATGAGTTCCTGCCCACTTTCAGGGATCCAGACAGCTCCCAGGAAAGTGCAGAACAGCATGTCCTTGACATTGATGCTACTGTTTCAGGGATAGAAAATGTATCTCCATTGTTAAATACTCTTGTATAGTAAAATATTTACATCAATATGTTAGGTCTGTTTAACAAGAAATTTGCTGGGGGTGATTGTAGATTGTTACAGTTAACAACACATTTTGATTGATTACACATGGACCTTAGATTGAACTTCTCATCCAAGTTCTTGTTGAAAGTATAATTAATGGACATATAAAGGTGAAGAAGTTTTACCCCTGTGTTACTACTGATTGAGATGATGTTGTCCTTACATTTTCTTAACTTCTTCTAGGACTACCCAGCATAAGGAGCAGACTATCATCTGATGAGGAAAGTCAAACATTTTATGTCAATACTGATGAGCAGTTCAAAGAAATATGTAGTGTGTGATGCTGGTGTCAGGACTGTTGTGTGCATTGCTGTACTGTCTGTAATAGTGGCACCACTGTTAGATTGGTAGCATATATTGGACTATAGTAGTGTAGGTATTATGTTTTTCCTGTGTTTGTTCCTTATTATCACAGGTGTTCCTGACAGGGGAAGTGTGGGACTTTTACCACCTGATGTCAGAGTATCAGCAGATGATGGCCAAACAGAGACACAGTTGGGGATACAGAGGTTGAATCTGACACTGAGATTAACATATAACCATCCCCAGTAATTCCATCGGACAGTAGGACTATGCCTACCCATTCCAGTGAGCTCTCAGATATTGGACAGGTACAGGGTGAGACAATTGATCAGAGAACTGTGGTTACTGTGGCTTCAGTGCCTGTTGATTCTGGCCATGACCAAAGTGAGGGTGAGGTGCCATGCAGGAAGGTTGTTTGGAGTGCTCAGAGGAGGTGGCCTGCTGTGCATCCTCCACTTGATCCAAGTGTCTCTTCCCATGCCACTCAACGTATGTTAAGGGCCATCATGGAGAGACAGATATGTTCCCATAAGTGCTCCACAAAAATGTTTAGAGTTGTAGATGTAACACAGACTGACATGCATGACTGCCTCCACTGTGTTGCTGATTCAGTGTATCAGATGAATGACATATTGGAATGGGCAGTGTTTTTGATGGAATGTCTGCTGGAGAGTCAGCATCCTTGTGGCAGTAGGTCAGCCACATTATCTACTGTTAGACAATGTGGCCATTTCCGATCTTGCTCTCATAGTGGCAGTACTTCTACTGCTCCATCAGTGGTTCAGCAGTCCACATCCAGACATGGCAGGCCATGGGGTTATGGTCTTGAGCATCCTCATGAGTGGAGTTCATCCAGCAGACATCAGTCATGTTCAGGTAGCAGCAGTGCATTTGACCATGGGCATGGATGTGCCAGTGCAACTCCTGCTGGAGCCAGTTCTTGGTCATGTATGACAGCGATGAACTGCTAACTCTACCATGCACAGCTCACATCTGTCTGACATAGTAAGATGTAAGCTACCACAGAGCTTGGCATGTAGACTCTCACACACCAAATTCATGTGGAGGTCCCCTACAGACACACACAGAACTGTTACATGATTCAGCCATGAAGCTTAAAACTCATTTTGTCTCACTGGCCATTTGTTCCTTTATCTGAATGTCTGTCTACTTCTCTTTCTTACTCGCACACACTGATCTTTGTAACCTAGGCTTCCTGCATCCCCTCACACAACACCCTGTGCAAGTGATAATAACTGTGCCATATCCCTGTTTTCTATGTTTTGAATTCAGGGATACATAAGCTTTGTGTCTGATGCGCACAGTACATACCTGACATGTTCATTAGTATCTCTGCATTTTGATGTTGAATTGGTAATTGTACTTTTCAGTTATATTGGTCATAGAAAGTTAAACAGTTGATAGGATCAATTTCTTTGCATCAGTATTGTTAATGAGCTTGTGAGTGTTGTGAAATCTGAAACTGACATATGTCACATTACTTTCTAACCACTCTAATGATTTTCCAGTACAGGCATATGGTGCTGCACTGGGGCCATGTGGTGACCATCAGTAATTTTGAGAGGTATGACTATGTGAGTCTTTGATGCCTGAGGCCTACTACTTAATAATGGACACATAAGTCAAATAAGTCTCTGCTGTCACACATTAAGCTTATTTCTGTACAAATCACACACTCACACACTTTTTATAAGATCATAGCTAGGTACTGGGCTATTAGCCCTAGGACCTATATAAGCCTAGCCAAACGGTACCCTGTGCCCCTGTCAAGCAAAGCCACAGACATGATCCCAGGGGTGAATTTCCTGTCTCCCATCCAATCATCAAGATTTTTTTTGAAGAGTGCTAATAAGGAGCTTTGTTTGATATAGCTAGATAGTTTGTTCCAGAGTAGGGGAAGTCTCTGGGACAGGAATCTATCCCTCCAGCATGTTCTGTTTATTGTGGTGACGAGATTTAGGTTCCTAGAGCGTGTAGCTCAGAGGGATTGGGATTTCTTTAAGTAGAGCATGTCTAACAGCTCTGGGTTTGACATAGCTTTGTATGTTAGGCAGCGATCACCTCTGAGTAGGCGGTATGCGACAGAGTAAAGCTGGAGTTTTTTGAGATGGTCTGCGTAGGGCATCTGTTTGAGGCTGGTAATCCTCTTTGTGAAGTATTTCTGTGACCTTTCCAGTTGTTGTAGATGTCTTATGAGGTACGTACCAAAAGGGGTGTTGTACTCTATAATGGGTCTAATGAGTGATGAGTAGAGGGGAACAATGGCCTCTTTTATCCTGGATGAGAAACCTTTTGTGATATGGTGTGCCACATAGAAGGATTTCCTGACTACTATGGCAATATGATTATCAAAGGAGAGACTACTGTCCACCTGCGTCCCAAGGTCTCATCACACTTTCGGTGTTAAGTAGAATAACACCTATATGGTAGTTCATGGGTACAGAGTTTTTACCAAAAGGGATGACAATGCACTTTTTGGCATTGAGCTTAAGGCCATGACTTTGACACCAGGCATCTGTCTCAGTGAGGCCCTTTTGAAGGATGTCCACATCGTTAGGAATTTTGATTATGGCTGCTAGTTTGCAGTCATATGCAAACTTTGTTAGCCAAAGACCTTCTATGTTAGCTTGTACTTCAGAGAAGTAGATACCAAACAGGAGAGGACCCAAGACTGATCCCTGTGGTACTCCACTTGTCACTGGTCTGAAGTTGGATTTACAGTCTGCTACTTTCACAGTGTGGGTTCTGTCAGTGAGCCAGTTGGCAACCCATCTTGTGACATAAGGATTTATTCCTAGTTTAGTGAGTTTATATATAATTCCAGAGTGGGGGATGGTTACAATACCAAGTAACAACCTGCAAAGATATGCCAGTCATTCATAATATTACACAACACACTCCAGGTTCAGCCCTTATCTTGTAAATCCAGCAGTTGCAACAGTTTTAGTTCAGAGCTGACTCTGTCTGATGCTAGCAGCACAGAGCCATTACATGGGTAGGTAAAGGCTGTGAGTGTTGCCTGACATCAATGTTACTATATGCATGTACATTGGGGGAGGGCTTTAGCCCCTTAGGTGCTAAGTTAATGTGCTATGCATTGTCTCTTAGCCAATGCAAGGATATATTGGCATGCCTCCATCTGCCTTCACCCACAACAGCTGCTGATTCCCCCTTTGACTTCTCACCTGCATGTGGCTGTGGTGACCTTGCATCGGTGGTAGGATGTGTGCCCCTTCCCCACTGTTGATCCTGCTGAAGCTGTTTTCTCAGGATGATGTTGTGTACCATGGCACATACAATGAAGATTTCAGCACATGTACATGGATTGTACTGCAGGAGTCCCCTATATGTATCCATGCACCAGAGTCATGACTTTAGTAGCCCAAACACATGCTCTATAATATTTCTGGTTTGAGTAAGTGCCTCATTATGGAGTTCTTCAACAGGTCTGTGTGCATTTCTGATGGGCATCATCAGCCACGGTTCCAGTGTACAACTTGCATCTCCCAGTAAATGACCCTATAGGATATCTCCCCTATTGAGCATCTGATACAACTTGGAGGTGTGCCAGATATGTGAGTTGTGGTAGCTGTCTGGGTTGGCAGCATCTATGTTCAAGATGATTCCCTTGGCACACCAAAACCACCAATTCAAGGAAACTTCAAAAAACAAAAAGCAAAAACCTTCTACAGCAGAAGTCAGCAGGAAGAATACACCACTATATTAACATCCACTCAGTTTATTAGCCGCTTTCGTCAAAAAGACTTCATCAGAATACAAAATCCTAAAAGTTTCACTCAGCTTAAATAATCACATCATCATCACATTAAAACATTTCAATTAAACAATTAAACCTCTTAAAGCACTAAAACCACATAAATATTGCATCTTAAATACATCATGTTTTATCTATTTATACTCTCCTATTTTTAAAAAAAAATGTAATGCTCACCATGTCATTAAGACCTGAAACTTTATCTGAATTTAATCTAATTTGCCATAAGGCTTCCCTTTGTTCAAGAAAATATTTAAAATCCCCCCCTCTTAAATCATTATGTGCCTGCTCTATGACTGAATAATGAAATTTCTTATGATTTGTGAATTTTAAAGTGCGTTTAAACAATGCACTTTTTGTAGACTTCTTTTTGATACAATATTGGTGTTCCCTAATATGTTCTTATAACCCTCTAGTAGTCATCCCAACATAAAACGGGAGACAACCTGAACATATACTGATATATGCAACACCTTTAGTTTGACAATTATATCTCCTCTTTTTATTGATGGTGTATGGGGGTTCAACTAACATAATAAAAGGTTCTTCATTAATACGACAGACGTTGCAATGTCCACACTTATACATTCCAATAGATTTATTTGAACAACTATTAGCTCCAATTAACTTAGTATTATCATTTTGTAAAAGAATCTTAAGACTTGAATTGTTTTTATAAGCAAACGTGGGTCTATTCTCCATGATATCAAACTATCAAACAATTCTTTATTTCCTTGTAATATTTTCCAGTTGTTACTAATAATAGAACATATAAGTTCACTGTCTACTGTCATGTCTAAAACACAACTCAGACTTTTTTCTTTTTCTTTATTATCACCATCTTCTCTATTATCATTTCCATCCTTATGAAAAGACAATCTTAAAATGGGTGGAAATATAGTATTCCTTTTATCCATAATTTCATTTTCTATCTGCTCTAAAAAGTCCTTTTTATACCGCCTATTTATAAATAAATTTGTAATACAACTGAATTCTTCTTTCAGAACAGAATCACTCATCATTCTACTTGCCCTAATGTATTGTCCTCTGGGCAAGTTCTTTTTCATATGGAATGGATGATTGTGACTATAATACAAGTAGCTGTTAGTAAAGGTAACCTTTCTAAATATCCTACTTTCATACATTTCACTTATAACATCCCAATGTAAAAAGACATCTAAAAAACTAACCTTATGACCAAATTCCCTCATAGTAAAACTTAAAAAGGATGATTTTGCATATAATTCATCTAACATTTTTTTCCTCAAATATTTTTTTTATTTTCAATTAAAATAACATTTACATAATTTATTTTATTCTATTTTATTTTACATTTGTTGACTGGGCTAGTCTAACTGGATATATGTCCATTTTCAGTAGAGGTCCGGGGAGAAAAGCTCCATGACACACATGATAATAAAATTGCAGGACAATATAAAATAACTTCAGATGTGTATACAAGTACAAAATTGGATAATATAGAAATAACACAGAGAGGACAGAAGTCAATACAATATGAAATGCATTCAATACAGTGTAAAATTCAAAATAGCAAGTATTATTTATTATTTATTTATTTTACATTTGTTGACCGGGCTAGTCTAGCTGAATATATGTCCATTTTCAGTAGAGGCCCGGGGAGAAAAGCTCCAGTAAACAGAGGTATAAAATGCAATATTAAGTGGAGAGGTAGTTAGTACAGGAAATAAAACATTATAAACAGAGCAAAAGGAGAACAGTATAATCAGAGCAGTGACTAAAAGTACACGTAGAGAGATGTGCAGAATAACATAATACTTTTTTTTTTTTTTTTTTAGTATGTAACAGATAAGCTATTTCTCAGTGGATCCTACAATAGAGCAATCATATCATAGGTATAAGGAACATAAGCAGATAGAGAAGAGGACACAGAGTTAGGTTTATTCCAGGAGCAAAGCCAGTATTTCTTTAGGTGAAGTTTCAGTTGTCTTTTAAAAAGTGGGAGAGAAGACAGTGCTGGGATATCAGAGGGAAGTTTGTTCCACTTCTTTCCAACAGAGTTGGAAAAGACAGAGTCACCTGAAGAGTTATTGGGTTTGGTAATTTTTATAAGTAATTTATTAAAAGAACGTAGTTGTTTCAAATTATTATATGGTGAGATGAGGTTGGAGAGTATAGGTGTTTTAGTTGGATGATGTAGGATCTTATGAGTGATTAAGAATTGTTGAAGAAGAAGTTGGTTACGAAGTTCTAGCCAGCCTAGTTGTTTTAGGTTCAGGCAGTGGTGAGTTCTAAATGGGGAACCTGTAGCAAATCTAGCAATGTTGTGGTAGGATGTTGAGAGTTTCTTAAGGTTGTTTTTTGAAAGATTTGTGTATATGGGGCAAGCATATATAAGAGTAGAGATAAGGTGAGATCTGGCTAATGTAGTTCTTGTTTCAGGTGTAAGGAAGGGTTTGATTCTATAAAGGGATCCAATTTTTTTATTCACTAGTTTTATTGTCGTATTGATGTGAGAGTCAAAGCTAAGATTGTTGTCAATAGTAATTCCTAGAAGTTTTGTAGTGGAATCTGGAGAAATAAGAGTATTATCACTGGAAGTAAGAGTGAAGTCTAGTGGGGTTGATTTACGGGAAGGTGAGAACAAGAGCAATTTGGTTTTCTTGGGGTTAAGGAGTAGGCAGTGGTCAGAGAACCATTGCTCGACAGTGTTAGGGCTTGTTGTGTGAGTACTTGGAGTTCAGTTAGAGATTTAGCAGAGCAGATTATAGTAGAATCATCTGCGTATTGTATGCAGGCAGTATTTGGGATAGCTAATTGGAGGTCGTTAATAAAGATAGAAAATAGAAGGGGGCCTAGGATAGAACCTTGAGGTACACCTAAAGAGATAGGAAAGAGATTAGATAATGAATTTTTCCAAAGAACTGCTTGCTGATGATTTTCAAGGTAAGATGTGAACCAGGTTAGGGAAAGAGGATCAAGTGAGAGAGATTTAAGTATATGTAGCAGAAGTTTGTGGTTAACCATGTTGAAGGCTTTAGATAAGTCAATAAAGACTGAAGATGAAAGGTTATTATTGTTGCGGTTATAATTAATGGAGTTGGTAAAGGACAGAAGTGCTGTGGTAGTACTGTGGGAGAGTCTGAATCCGTGTTGGCAGTTAGCAAGTAGGTTGTTTTGCAGAAGGTGGTTAAGGAGTTGCTTATGGCTACATTTTTCCATGATTTTAGCTATAGGTGTTAGAAGTGCTATGGGGCAAAAGTTAGAATAGTCATTAGAATTACCCCCTTTGTGTAGTGGGATGATGTGAGATATTTTCCAAGTTGAGGGGAACATTCCTTCATTTATGGATCTATTTATCAGAATGGAAATAGGATAGGCAATTGCTTTGGCTCCAATTTGCAGGAATTCTGCAGGAAGTTTATCTGCAGAGGGGGTGCTAGGTATTAGTTTTTGGATCAGTGATAGGATAAAGGAGGTAGATACTGGTTGTAAGTGAAAGGAAGGTGGATTTAAAGTAGGTAAGAATAGCTTAAAGATGTCAGGAGCTAGGTGGCTAGCAAGAGTTTGGATAGTATTAGTAAAAAATGTATTAAAGTCGTTGGCTATTTCTATGTGATTCTCAGGGTTAGAGTCTTGAGGGTTAGGTGTGATAGACTGGCCTGGGGATAAAAGGTTTTTAATGCTGGCCCAGAAGTTTTTAGGTTCCTTTTTGTGGGTTTGTTGTGTTTGTAGGTAATAATTTTTTGTCAGTCTGTTTTTGAAGTAGGTACATTACTTAATATAGAAAAAAAAGGGGAGGTATACAGGCTAATTCCATATACAGGTACAGTACAATAAAAGAGGTAGATTGAAAAAAAATGAGTTTAGTAGTAAAAAAATAAATACATTATATATATATATACATATATATATATATATATATATTTTTTTTTTTATCAAGTAAGTATTCAGAGGGATGGAAATAATGAAATAGAGAGTGAGAAAGGTAAGGTATAGGATGTGCTGACAGTGTTTGGGTAGAGTGGAGGATTAGTCAGGTTTAGTACAGGGGCATAACCAGTGTGTTTTGAGGAAAACGTTCAGTCTGTTTTTGAAGAGTGATATAGAGGACACTGAGAAAAGTTCACTAGGTAGGAGATTCTAAAATTTTTCCACAGTATTAGAGAAAAGAGAATCCCCAGCCCTGTTGTTAGATTTAGATGTGTTAATTAGAAGTTTCTGAGATGAACGTAAGGACTTCAGATTATGATAGGGGGTGATGATGGTGGATAGAGTAGGAGTATTGGAAGGTTGGTAAAGAGTCTTGTGGGCAATGATTAGTTGGTGGTATCTGAGCAGATTCTGTAGTTCCAACCACTGAAGCTGCTTTAAATTAAGGCAATGGTGTGTTCTAAATGGGTTACCAGTAGCAAATCTGGCTATGTTATTGTATGAGATTTTCAATTTATTGAGGTTATTCTTAGATAGATTAGTGAAAATATTTGAGGCATACAGGAGTCTAGAGATTAGATGAGTGTGTGCAATAGCTGTCCTAGCTGTAGGTGACAGGAAGGGTTTAATTCTGTAGAGAGAGCCAATTTTTTTGTTGAGAGATTTAATGGTATTGTTGATATGTATGTCAAAGGTAAGGCTGTTGTCAATGGTATTACCAAGTAGCTTGGTAGTTAGGTCAGGTGATATAATGGAACCATTAGTGGATGTAACAGCAAAATCTATGGGAGAGGACTTATGATTAGGATTGAAAAGGAGGAGTTTAGTTTTTTTGGGGGTTAATAGAAGGCAACGGCAAGTGAACCATTGTTCAACAGTGTTAAATACATTTTGGGTAAGGGTGTGAAGTTCAGAGGTGGTTGTGGCTGAGCATACAAGTGTGGAGTCATCTGCGTATTGAATGCAAGTAGCATGGGGAATTGTTAGATAAAGGTCGTTGATGAATATGGAGAAAAGGAGAGGTCCTAATATGGATCCCTGAGGTACACCGAGGTTAACTGGTAGGTAGTTAGATAGAGTGTTTTGCCAGAGTACAGCCTGTTGTCTTTGATCTAAGTAGGATTGGAACCATTTGATAGAGAGTGCATCTAAGGCAAGGGATTTGAGGATATCTATCAGAATTTGATGATTGACCATGTCAAATGCTTTTGACAGATCGTAAATAGTGCCGAGGAAAGCATATTACAGTTACAGTTTTTGTTAATACGATCTGTAAAGGAAAGGAGGGCAGTGGTAGTGCTAGGGGAGGGTCTGAAACCAAGTTGACAGTTAGAGAGCAACTTTTTATGGATTAGGTGGTCTAGCAATTGCCTATGGATGCATTTTTCCATGATCTTAGCCAAAGGAGAAAGAAGGGCTATGGGATGGTAGTTGAAGAAATCGGTGGAGCTTCTACCTTTGTGAAGGGGAATAATATGGGAGACTTTCCAGATGTTAGGGATGTGACCTTCACTAATACTTCTATTGATCAGAATGGAGATGGGGTAAGCAATTGACTTGGCAGAGTTCTGTGGGTATTCAGCAGGTAGCTGGTCTGCTGAAGGAGAGCCTGGTTTCAGTTTTTGGATTAGGGCAAGAATATGGGTTGTTGGGACTGGTTGGAAAATGAATGGAGGGGGTGTGGCTTTGTTATAGGTAGGTAAAGTAAAAGTATTAGGTGATAGTTGACTGGCTAGTATTTGGATAGCATCGGTGAAAAAGGTATTGAAGGCATTGGCAGTATGCATGGGATTTGTGATGGTCAGTGTTAAGTGGGTTTGGTGTACTGGATTGACCTGGTTGTAGTAATTGGTTGATGCATGTCCAGAATTTTTGTGGGTTATTATGGTTTGCCTTTTGAAATTGAAGATAGAAATTTCTTTTATCAAATAGTATAACTTTCTTACTGTTATTTCTTAGTTGTTTGAAATTTTGTTGGTCTGCAGGATTTTTGGTCATTCTCCATTTGGCCCAGTATTTATTCCTGAGATTAATTTTATGTTTGGTATCTTTAGACAGCCATGGGGCTGACTTGGTCTTAATTCTAATAGTACAGGTTGGTGCATGATGATTAAGGATGGCTAAGAAGTTAGAATTAAAGTATTGAACAGCTTCTTCCAGAGGGAGGTATTTTAGGGGAGACCAGTTACATGCTCTGAGTTTGTTTTGGAAGAGATCTGGGTTGAAGTTCTTTTTGGATCTAATATTCCTGATTGTGGTAGGAATGGGAGTATAGGTTTTATGCCTGATGATATAGGTAAGTGAGTGGTCACTTATGTCATCAGGAAGGGTTCCAGATTCATATAATTGGGGATGGTTGTTTAACAGAATCCAGTCTAATGTGCTTTCTTTCTTTCTTGTTGTGTTGATCTATCCTGGTGGGGGATGTAATGGTTTGATCAAAACCATATAGGTTGATGTTGGTGGTTGGGTGGCTGCTGCTATAGCAGTTCCAATCAATGCTTATATCACCAATGATTATGGTTTCTTGGGGCAGGTGTTGAGATAACTAGCAAAGGATATTTTCTATGGTGGTATTGTTGTTACTGGGGGGTACATAGATACAAATAATATAGATGGCTTTGGCATTGTTAAGTTGTTTAGGTATAAGAATTTCTGCATTGGTACTAAGCGGTGGTTTAATGTTGTAAGTGGTTAATTGTAGGCTAGATTTAAAAAGAATTGCCACTCCCCCACCCTTTTTGGTTGCACGGTCAAGTCTCAGGATATTATATCCTAGTGGGATGACTTCATTGTCTTTTGTTACAGGTTTTAGCCTAGTTTCTGTTAGGCAAAGAATGTCAAAGGAGTAGAATTCTAAAAGAGCATGGAGTTGAGTAATTTTGTTGTTAATGCTACGAATATTAAGATGAGATTTTTAAATATAATTTTAAACAACTATATACAATATTTACAATAGCCCAACTTTTAATTATATACACTGTATGTTATTAAATATAGAACCAACAGATCAGTTATCAGAGATACAATACTGATTATTGCAGAGTGTCCAACAAATATATATAATATAATAACAGATATAACTTTCTTCCAAGGATTATTTACCAATGGCCTGGGATAGATTCGTAGTTCTTTGATTTTTATTTCCATCAATGCAGTTGTCTTCAGTAAAGTGTAGAATTCTTCCAAGGTCGGGGGTGTATTTGAATTCCACCTTCTGATTACACATTTCCTAGATATAGCAAGTATTGTCTATAACAAATACATATGTGTCTTATTCAGGTAGGGACCTTCATTTACATTTAAACTTATCAATACTTTAGTTAAGGTAAAGAATTCATTAAATAAAGCTTGTAAAAAATTATTGATTCCATTCCAATATGATTTAATTTTATTACATTCATAAAAAATATGAATCCAGTCTGCTTTATCTGACTTTTCACACCTCCAGCAAAAACCATTTGTAGTAGCACTGATCTTTTTAATTCTATCTGGTGTTACAAATGCTCTGTGTAAGTATTTCCAGTTAAATATTTTCCAGTACTGTGTGTTAGATGTGCAGCAGGTAAAGGTGATAAAGGATAATGAGGGAAACATATTTACAAACGAGGAGAGTGTGTTGAGCAGATGGAAAGAGTACTTTGAGGGGTTGATGAATGAAGAGAATGAGAGAGAGAGAAGGTTGGATGATGTGGGGATAGTGAATCATGAAGTGCAATGGATTAGCAAGGAGGAAGTAAGGATAGCTATGAAGAGGATGAAGAAAGGAAAGGCTGTTGGTCCAGATGACGTACCTGTGGAAGCATGGAGGTGTATAGGTGAAATGGCAGTGGAGTTTTAACCAAATTGTTTAATGAAAATTTTGGAAAGTGAGATGATGCCTGAAGAATGGAGAAAAGGTGTTTTGGTATCGATTTTTAAGAATAAGGGTGATGTGCAAAGCTGTAGTAACTACAGAGGGATTAAACTGATAAGTCACAGCATGAAGTTATGGAAAAGAGTAGTGGAAGCTAGGTTAAGAAGGGACGTGATGATTAGTGATCAGCAGTATAGTTTCATGCCGGGAAAGAGCACTACAGATGTGATGTTTGATCTGATAGTTTTCATGGAGAAGTACAGAGGTCAGAAGGAGTTGCATTGTGGTTTTGTAGACTTAGAGAAAGCATATGACAGGGTGCCAAGAGAGGAGTTGTGGTATTGTTTGAGGACGTTGGGAGTGTCAGAGAAGTATGTAAGAGTGGTACATGATATGTACGAGGGTAATGTGACAGTGGTGAGGACTGCGGTGGGAGTGATGGATGCATTTAAGGTTGAGGTGGGATTACATCAAGGATCAGCTCTGAGCCCTTTCCTATTTGCAATGGTGATAGACAGGTTGACAGACGAGATCAGACAGGAGTCCCCGTGGACTATGATGTTTGCAGATGACATTGTGATCTGTAGTGAGAGTAGGGAACAGGTGGAGGAGACCCTGGAGAGATGGAGATATGCTCTAGAGAGAAGAGGAATGAAGGTCAGCAGGACTAAGACAGAATATATGTGTGCGAATGAGAGGGAGGATAGAAGAATGGTGAGGATGCAAGGAGTAGACGTAGCAAAGGTGGATGAGTTTAAATACTTGGGATCAATAGTTCAGAGTAATGGTGAGTGTGGAAGAGAGGTGAAAAAGAGAGTACAGGCAGGATGGAGTGGGTGGAGAAGAGTACCAGGAGTGATTTGTGACAGATGAGTACCAGTAAGAGTGAAAGGGAAGGTCTACAAGAGGGTAGTGAGACCAGCTATGTTATATGGGTTGGAGACAGTGGCATTGACAAAAAGGCAGAAGTTAGAGCTGGATGTGACAGAGTTAAAGATGTTAAGATTTGCACTGGGTGTGATGAGGGTGGACAGGATTAGAAATAAGTATATTAGAGGGTCAGCCCAGGTTGGAAGGTTTGGAGACAAAGCCAGAGAGACAAGATTACGTTGGTTTGGACATGCGCTGAGGAAGGATACTGAGTATATTGGGAAAAAGATGCTAAGGATGAAGCTACCAGGTAACAGGAAAAGAGGAAGGCCTAAGATAAGGTTTATGGATGTGGTGAGAGAGGACATGCAGGTGGTTGGTGTGACAGAGCAAGATGCAGAGAACAGGAAGAAATGGAAACAGATGATCCACTGTGGCAACCCCTAACGGGAACAGCCGAAAGAAGATGATGACTGTGTGTTAGAGGTGTAATTAACTGATAGTAAGATGGTAGTTTTAATTTCTTCTGTTAACTGCAATGACTGACCTTTTGTTAAGAACTGCCAGTATGATGGTTTCGGAATTGTTTTATATGTTATTAACTTTTATATAGATTTGAAATGGAATTTTTTACAACTATATATATAAATTCATACAGAAAACTTATTAGATTTGGAATATCTTTAAATGAGAAATTATTAATTAATCTGAATAAATCTTGAGTGTACATAGAATGCTTTGTAAGGTTAACCAGTCCTGTGTTGGAATATTGTAAGCAGTTTTATCATATTTATATCTAAAACATTTAATTTATTTACACATTGAAACCAGCATAAGAATCCATTTTGTTCCAAGGAGGTTATTGTTTCCCTATATATTTTGTGAGGAAAGTTCTTAGTGATGGTAAATGGGGTTAAACGGTCAAGACAAAGTTTTAGATCTATGTTTGCATTGATAAGTTTCCTAAAAGAATTGATGTAATGATTAATCAGTGTTGTTTTAGAAGGTTTTGTTATATTATATTGTATACTTATGCATAGTATGTACCAGGGTTTGTTTGATTTGTCTACTATTACATTTTTTAACAGATTAAATTAATTTGTTAATATAGTCATTGTTAATTCTTACCAGTTGGCAAAATAATTTGGGTTGATCAAATCTATCGTAGTTTTAAGCACATATGCTTTTATATATGTTTCTATTTCTGGGAAGTTCAATCCTCCTTGTTTTCAAAGTATAATGTGATGAGTCAGAGCAACTCTATTCATTTTAGTATACCATAAAAATTTTATTAAACATGATTTTATTTCTTTAAGAATGCATCTTTCAGGAATTAACTGTATTGCTAATGCTACATATAGTATTTTTGGCAATAAGACCATTTTTATTAATTGCAATCTGGCTTCAAAAGTTAATATAAATTTGTTCCACTTTTCTATATATATATATATTTATTGTTTCAATAATGTTTTTATAATGTATTAATATTGTTTTGTTTATATTTTTGCATAACACTCCTCCTAAATAATTTAGTGTAAGTTCTTGTTTTCCTATGATGGATTTATCTGTAACTTGTAATTATTTTTTCTTATTTAAAAACAGAAATTTTGATTTTGATCTACTAAAGTGTAGACCTGAAATCTTATAAAATTTCTCCATTACTTCTTCTAGCTCTCATAATGACTCTCTGGAGTTTGATAGGGTTAATAAAATATCATCAGCAAAAAGCATTATTTTAGATATGTACTGGTCATAGACTTCTATTCCTTTTATTCCTGGATTATTGCATATTATTTCTGCAAGTATTTCTATAGCGAAAGCAAATGAAATAGAAGAAAGGGGGGATCCTTGTTTAGTACCTTTTGTTATATGGATAGATTCTGAGGTGAAAGGACCTAATTTAATGTAGCCTAAGTTATTAATATATATTTTTTTTAGTAATAAGATGAAGGGAGGAGGAAATTCAAATAATGTTAAAGATTTAAATAGATATTCCTAGTTGAGGGAATCAAAGGTTTTTTCTATGTCCAATCCAATTACAAGTGTTTCTCTATCTTCTTTATTCACATAATCTAAAAGAGTAAGCATCCTTTTAATATTATAATGTATGTGCCTGTTATATAAAAATCCAGTCTGATCATTATTAATTGTCTTTGAAAGTGGGATTGTCATTCTGTTAGCTAGTGTTGACATGAATATTTTGTAATCATTATTCAGTAATGATATAGGTCTGTATGAGTTGTAAAGGTCTGATGGTTTATTATCTTTTAGAATTGGTGTTATGAGAGAATATTTCCATGAGGGTGGTATTTTTGCTTCTGACTGGACTTCTAGCAAAGTTTTATGAAAAAGGGAGATTACTGTTGAAGGGAAGAGTTTGTAAAATTCTGTAATTATACCATCTATCCCTGGAGCTTTGTTAGATTTACTTTATTTTATCTTGTCACCAGTTTATTTGTAGGATATAGGTTTTTGTAGGTCTAGTTTTAAGTTTTTTTTTTTTTTTTTATATTGATAAGGTTTGTATCTAAGTTTATTTGGTTGGTATCTAAACCTTCTTTTTTGAAGTGTTCCAAATAATGGAACCGAAATACTGCAAGGATATCTCCTATATCTGATACTTTTCCCCTTTCTTTTCATGATATATTCTACTAATGTTATTTGCTTTAGATTGTATTTTAATTCTTGCAGATAAGTTATGTATATATCTGATGGAGGTGGCTAATTAGTTTATTTGTAATTTTTCCAAGGCTAGACAAGTTTTGTGTGTTAGAATTTCATTATATTTTTTATTTAATTCCTCTATTTCTTTTTTGACTTCTGGACAATTCTGACTTTTTTTTAGATTTTGCTGTCAAGAGTCTGGTTTTCAAGTCTAATGATTCAGATTCGCACTCTCTAACTTTGTTTTTGTACCAGCTAAGGGACTTACCAAATAAATATGCTTTTAATGAGTCCAAAACCATGACTCTACTGATTTCTGTTGTATTATTAATTTCAAGAAATAATTGTAGTTCTGACAACATCCAGGGTCTGAATTCTTTATTTTTCATGATATATGATGGAATTCTAGTTGAGAGGATTAAAGGTTTAAACTCTGTTTGGAGCATCATTACAGAGAGTCATGATCTGAGAAGGGGCATGGAACTATTGAGAAGTTAAGGATTTTTGTTTGTAAATCTTCAACTACAAATAATTTGTCTATTCTGGTTTGTATCCCAAGTCTATGGTCTTTATGGGAAAATAATAAGGATTTATCATCTTTTACTTTAAAAGTATCAATTAAATGAAGTGACTCAATCCATTTGTTAAGGATTTTGAAATAGTTGCTATGTGAAAAGTCTTCTTGGTGGTTTCACAAGCTTCTAAGGTATAATTAAAGTCTTCTCCCAGTATAAGATTTCCTTTATAATTGTTGGAAATAAAATCTAGGTGTTTTTTAACCGTTCCTGCTCCAATTCCTAGGAACCAATATAGATTAGCTAAGGTCCATATCCTGTTATTAAATTGAATTATAACAAATGCTAGTAGACCTTCTTTGTCTTAATATTTATAAATAACTTTTGGAGTGATTATGTTTTTCTTCCAGAGAATTGATACTCCCTTTGTCTTTGTTCTATAGGGGGATTGAGCTAAGACTGCATAGTCCTTAGGGTTCCAAATAAAGCTATCATTAGTCTTAAAATGCATTTCCTGGAGAAATACTACTTGTGCCTTATTTAGATTTAAATATTTTAGTAAGTTTGAACTTTTATTTGCATTATTTAAGCCATTAGTATTTAATGATATGAATGTTAAATCCATTTCAAGTTATTGTTGGAAGAAACTTTTTGCTTCTTTTTTTTATTTTTATTATCGTAGTTATACCATATTCTCTGATAACATTGGATGTTATTTTTATTTGTGTAAACATGGGAGTGTAATTTGATGTTCTTTCTTCTTTAAATACAAGTAGGGTAAAATTCTGATGAGGCTTTAAAAAAGTACTTTTATAAAACATTAATTCTAAAGTAAGTCACAAAGGAAGCGGAGTACAGCAGAAGTAAGAACAAAACTCCAAATTTAATTCCAGGAATGTGCACTTATAACATACGGATGAGCGCTTTCGCCATTACAGCTTCTTCAGATCCTTATATAAAAGTCACAGTAGACCTCCCCTTATATAAGCAGCTCAATTAATCAATTAAAACAATTTCAACAATTAAAAGCAATGCTGGAGAATTTAAAGAACTCTCCCATATATAAACATGTTAATGTAAAGTAAGACAAAAATATATAAAACTTGCAAAGTGACCTAAAAACATATAAATAAACATTCTGATAAGTTAATATTAATAAAATACATAATCAAAAACATATACAAATAAATGATAGTTCATTTTATGTGCCTGTGTTGTCTCAGCTTAGGTTTTATAGAAGCATTATCATTCAACCCATGCCCCCTATCAGCTTTCAAATGAATGATCCAGTCAGTCTCCTTAGATTCAGTAAGATTCATAGTATTACCACCCCTCTTATTCACAACAATTATCTCTAGGACCCGGAACAAGAAAGTATGATCATTGTCATTGGTGGTTATATGTTTTGTTAAGGCATTGTGTAAAGTGCCCTTTCTCATGTGGTAAATATGCTCTCTCATTCTATCCCTTAACGGCCGGTTAGTTTTACCAACATAGAAACTCGGGTATGCCTGACAAGTAGCTAAATACACCACATTAGGTGTCATACAATCTGCATCTGCCTTGATGGAGAAAATGGTGTGTAAATCCGGGTGTATAAACACCTCACTGCTATCAATTAATGAACAGAAGTTGCAGTGACCACAGGGTTTAGTATGACCAGTGTTCTTCATAATCCTATCATGTCTGGGGTGACAAAGCAATCACTTTAGGTTGCTCTTATTCCGAAATAGAAAACTTGGTGTCTCCCCCACAATGCGTTTCAAGTCATCATCAACCAGGAGAATATCCCAATGTGTACTAATAATTTCCTTTAACTGATATTGATCAGAGGTATAGAGAGTAGAAAATTTAATGGATCTATTTAACATATGATCTCCAACGGTTTGATCTTGGACCCTGGGTCCAAAGTATGGTGCACCTGAAGTGGTGCGTGACATGTATGCTTCCTCCATGTATGGTATAATCTCATTTCATAGGTTAGTACTAGACTAACTGCCCTTGTGAGCCATTGTAAGCCTAACCAATTATCCCTTGTGAGACTCAAACCCTGCACCTTGTGTTTGTAAGGCATACAACTTAACCATTAGGCCACCCTCCCAACCCTTATCCCTGGGTCAGTAATATATTTCTCAGATTGTCTAATTCTGATATAAATCCCTGTTCAGTGGGGTTCAATCTCGAGGCTCTAATGGCCTGTCCTTTCATTATATTCTTAAAAACAAATTGTGGGTGCATACTAGACCCTAATAACAAGGAATTGCAGTAACATGCCTTGCGATAGACCCCCGTATTTATCATATCATCTGTTAATCTCTCAATATATAGGTCTAAAAAATCAATTCTATGTGTGGAATAGTTCATGGTAAAAGTAAGGAATGTAATTAAATCATTCATAATGGATAGCATTGATTCCAGCTGTTCTGATGTTCCATTCCAAAGAACAAAGAGGTCATCAACAAACCTTCTGTAGAACACCACATGTTCACAGAAAAGTGCATTCTTAAATAAAACATGTTCCTCCCAATATGCAAGGAACATGTTGGCGTAGCTATTTGCACATGGAGTGCCCATAGCTATGCCATCACGCTGTTTGTAGATCTGGTCTTGGAACATGAATAAGTTGTTCTCCAAGACCAGTTACAGAAAATGGACTATGAGGTCTATCAATACTGCAGTGTAAGTACTGTGTGCTTTCAGATAATTAAACACATAATCAAGTCCTATATCATTAGGTATTACAGTAAATAGGGATTGAATATCAAAAGTCACAAAATACAACTAGAGATTCTATCATGGTGTCCAATACATTCATACAGATCAATCAAAAATTGCTTGGAATCCTTCAAGACTGTAACATTGTCATTCAATACACATCTCAGATGTTTCTCCACAAAAACTGAGAGGTGTTCAGTTACCCAACCACGGCCAGAAACTATGGGTCTCATGGGTGGGTTCTTCATATTTTTGTGTACCTTGGGGAGACCTTGTATAATTGGTATAGTGGGTGTATGAATCATAAGGTATCCATATAGCTTCTTATTTATTAAATTACTTCTAAGAATGTCATAAAGCGTGTCATGAATATATCTGACAACAGAGTGAACCTGTTCCATGGAAGTAGGTTCATAGAACCTGTCCTGTAACATGGAGGACATAGCCTCCGTATAAAATGACATATCCAAAACTACAACTTTCCCACCTTTATCATCTGGTCTAATTATAATGGTAGGATCATTCTGCAATTTCCTCAGACACTGACGTTCCCGAAAACTCAAGTTATCCTGCCTCTTCTGTTTTTGGGGTCCCAGTTGAGTATTATAGTAACTATACAATTCCTCCTCTGTTAACTTAAGGAATGCTTCAACTAATGGGTGGTGAGTTGGTGCAAAATCACTTAAATTCTTAAAAGCAAACTTCCTGCTCTTTGCTGATTCTTTCTCAGAATCATTATAAATGAATCTAAGCATTACATTCCTAAAAAAAAGTTTTAAGTCCACCATTGTATCAGTCAATTTGCTCTGGCTTTTAGGAATAAAATCCAAACCTTTGTTTAATAAACTGGTATCATCATCTGTTAGAGTAATGTGGGACAAATTATAAATTAACGCTTGTTGTTCCACATGATAAAGTAAAACATTAACAATAAGCTATTTTAACTAAAACTATAAAGCCTTTCAATTTTTCCTTGCATGTATACATTTCTACTTATATTGTAGTGTCAATAGCTGTCTTTGAAATCTGTACAATACTTCACTTCCTCAAATCATTCCTTTTTCAATTCAGATTTTGTTTTGTCAAAACGGCAACAATATTTCAAGGGCACAATTAATATTTAGACTGATGTTTCAAATAAATAACTTGTCAGTTGCCAATTGAGTTAGTTTAGAATGTATGATTAGTGCAAATATAGCATGTTACAAAAATGATATGTATTTTTTCATGTGCTCTAGAGACTGTCATATGCAAGTGACATGTATAATGTAGCATATATAGAGCAGATAGCTTATGGATTCAGGTAGTTAAAGTAAATTATGCTTACTAATCAAGCAGTTTCAATTAAATTTACAAGTAATTTGGGGACATTTCAGTTGAGTTTCCAGGAATGTGTAGTCCAATGTGAGTAATTAAGCCCACTTTTCCTCATAAACATATCTCACAATTCATTAAACTAAGCAGAGTCCAACATCTGTCTAATAATCATTATAAAGACAAAGAATAGTAATTTCCTAGCTCTTCAAACTTTCTGATATTGCAAAATGTTGACAGTAAGCTATTTTAGCTGGAAGACTAATTTCAAAGCCATGGTGGTGCAGCGGTAGCGTTGTTGCCTCACAACAAGAGGTTCTCCCGTTCCAATCTCGGCTGGAGAGCCTTCTGTGTGGAGTCTGCATGTCCTCCCCATGGTCGAGTAGCATTCGAAAGACATGCGTGAATGGGCGTGCCTTCGTTGAAGGTTGGGCATCTACTGCCAATCATTAGCGGACCGGAGTTCCACTGTGGCGACCCCTAACTGGGAAAAGCTGAAAGAAAACAAACTAAAACATTTCAATATTTCCTTGCGAATATATATTTTTACTTTTACTGTAGTGTCAAGAACTGTCTTTGAAATCTATGCATTACTTCACTTCTTTCAAGTCATTGGGCTGGATTCACGAAGGCTTGCACGGAGAGTAAGACTAGAGTAAGACTCCATGCAGCCAACATGTCTGCTGAGCGATCCAGGAACAGCCGGCAGGGGCGTGCAAGAGAGCTCCTAAAACGTCTCTTACACGGACAGGGTTAGGTTATGCAAATTACCTCATTTGCTGCCAAAAGCTATGCAAATGAGGTAAATTTGTGATCCAGGAAACACTAACCTGTCCGAGTAAGACTAGTGTTATTTACAGAAGTGTACTCAGTTGTCAACTGAGTACCCAACTGAGTACCGTTCTGCAAATAGCAAAACACTGCCGTGACAGCTTCAAATAAAGGATGCATCCAGTTGAGGAAGCATGCCAATGGCCAAATATATGGCCATTGGAATTTTTTCCATTGCAAAATAAAAAAAAAATAATTTTTTTTACCTCGATCTCCGATGTTTAAGTGTAGTGCAGCGCCGCGCAAATGTGCTGAGCTCTAAAAAACAGAAAACCAAAGAATGAAAGCCACAAATAGGGATTTTTATTCAAAATATTAATCTGCCATGCAAGTGAATGGCAGGCTGAAGACAACATGGCTACTGAGTAGAGGTTGCTAAGTGGGGAAGCTCAGTCTGAGAGATGTAACCAAGCATTAGTAGGCAATCCTATGCAAATGAGGATAAGGGTAGTGAATCCCATTATTTCCTGCTATGTGAACCATGTCCCTAGAGTGTAAGAGTAGGAAAAGGGGAGTAATGGGTGACATCATGAGGGGGTATGTATGAAAAAGACTGTAAGCTTATTGGAGCAGAGTGGCATGTGGTTGCTGTGAGTTACTCAGGACTAAAAGAGGTGTGTCTACAGTTGTCTAAACTGAAATGAAGAAGTTGAAGTTGTACGCCGTGGCTATCACTAAAGTTTCTTGCAAAGCTGCTGACACTGTGTGCACGCGTGTGCGCGTGTAAACCCGTCTAAGGCTGTGTGCGCGGGTGTGTGCCCGTGTAAGCCTGTGTTAGGCCGTCTAAGCTAGTATACATGAATGTGCACCCACCTAAGCCCGTGTAAGCCTGTGTTTGTGCTTGTTTGCGTGGCGCTGCCCCCTATGGAAACAGAAATGGGAAAAGGAAGGATAGGAAGTAGTAGGAAGTTAACCAAGGAGAGCTAGCAGAGCTGCCAGGTGAAATCAATCAGAATCAGCCAATTACACAGGCAGTACAGTAGCCCAGCCCAGCACCTAAAACTCTGCAAACAACATTCCCCCATGTTTTTCTTAGAAACACTGCAACAGTGCAGTCAACAAAGAGAAGTGAAAACTTAAAAAGCTTAAACTGAAACATAAAAATGTTAGGGGCTGCCATTGCTGTTATAAGGCAACATGTGCAAGATGCTGAGGGTGGTGCCATTGCAAATGCTGCTGAGCAACCCACAGTGAAGAGACGTAGAAGATTGTACTGACCTAATGTAACCTACCAGGGGCTACATGAGCTGGAGATAGTGGAGCACTATAGAGTGGACAGAGAGCTCCTGCAGCAAAGTGTTGATCTGTGCAGGCCACGCCTCACACACAGAACCAACAGAGGGGAACCCATCCCAATGGAAACCAAGGTATGTGTTGGCCTAAGAATACTAGCAACAGGTAAATTCCAGAGACCAACTGGTGATATGATGGGGATTTCACAGGCATCAGCATCAAGGGTACTGCACCAGTTCCTGAATGCCATGTCAGCACATGTCGGTGATCATGTATATTTCCCCAATTCCCATGAGGTATTGGCCAGCAATATGCATCTCTTCCAGCAAATAGCGAAATACCTGGAAGTAGTGGGTGCAATTGACTGCACGTACATACACATCAAAGCACCAGCTGGTGAACGGGGTAGGGCCTACATCAACTGCAAGGGCTTCCACTCCATCAACTGCCAGGTCGTGTGTGATGTCCAGGGCATAATACTGAATGTGTGTACTGGCTGTCCTGGAAGCTACCACGATTCTCATATCTGGCATCTGTCGCAGCTGTACCAGACATTTGCAAATGGGGATATCCCTGACGGTCACCTAGTGGGGGATGTTGGATACGCACTGGAGCTGTGGCTGATGACACCCATCAGAAATGCACACACACCTGAACAAGAACTCCATAATGAGGCACACGCACAAACACGAAATGTAATTGAGCGTGTGTTTGGGATGCTCAAGTGACGGTTCCGGTGCCTGAACACATCTGGTGGAACCTTGCAGTACTCACCAACTACATGTACCCAAATTGTTATGGTATGTGCCATGCTACACAATATGATCCTGCGAAAACAGCTGAAACAGGAACAGCATGGGGCAGGGCCAAACAGCCCCCCACCATTGCCAAGGCCTGCACAGGCACAGCATGACTCGGAGGAGGAACAACCTGAGCCCGCCCCAGTAGGCAGACGGAGGTGTGCCCAGTATGCCTTGTCCTTGGCAAAGAGGCAACGCATAGCACATACACTGGCTCAGTAGGAACCCTAGAAATGATACCTCTCACTGAATCGTACATAAAATAAAAGGGATGCCTAACTTGACACTACCTGTTTCCAAACATGTATAGGGAGTGTAGTATGTGCATCTGACATAGGCAGCCCTGCAGCACCACCTGAGGCATAATTGCCATGTTTTAAGCAATATAAAGCAGTGCTAAGCAGCTTTTACCAATATCTAGTATATGTAAACAAAATTGCTTGTGCAATGTTGGCCAAGGTTGGCCAAAGTTGAGCAAAGTCAGTTAAACAAGCTCATATCTGCTTTACTGTTCCTTAAGCAGTCTGGTCTGGCCAGCCTGAAAATAAAAAGCAGTGACAGGGCTTGAACCCAGGATACTGTACACTATAGTCATAGTACTGAACCACTAAGACATGATAGTATCACAGTGGTACAGACACAGCAGGACAATTGTACACTAATGCAAACACAAAGCAATGCTGTATAATGCCCCTAATGAGGCAAATAGGTAACCGCACCTACATGCCTATGCAGACAGAGAACATCAGGCCAGGCGTTGTGATGTGGGTTGTGTAGGCTCTGAAATCGCAAGCTAATATATTTGGCAATGAATGCTAAGACCTGTAGTACACTAGTATGCCTCAAGCCAGTATGATTGGCAACAGTACAGACTGTAATGGTGTCCTGTACATAGCAGTGCAGGCACAGCAAATGTGTATAAGTGTCAGATGAAATCCACATCCTATGTACACCCACACTAATAATCCGGTGTACCCATGGGCAGAAATGTACAAAGAATAGCTGTCCCCCCCTGTATGTAGAAATGTTGATAGGTCTATGCAAAGTGTCTCATGGAAGCCCTGCAGGCACAGCATGATCCCTGTTGATCTATGACACAAAGATGAGCCCTGCTGTAAAAATACACCTTGATTTACCATACACATATGGTATAAATGTGTATGCTGTGTGTGCTCACACACTCCAACAAATGCAGTGGATTTCATTCTGCATCACACTGAAAGGCCATACTGGGCATGCTCACACACTTAGGCTAAATACGGATGTGATGATAAGGGATCTATGGACAAATGTGTATAGTCATCTCTACTTCCAAAAACACATTCACAAAGTGGTCTGAAAATCCTGCTACGTGTACACACAAACTGCCAAGGTCTGTGCATGTAGGTCAAAGGAGGTTCCCACTACTCAGCAGTCATTAGACCTGTCAGAGACTACCACAACACACTTGCGAGGAATCTGACTAGGTACGTTCAGCAACTAGAAATACCAATGAAGAACCTTAACAAGAGGATTACTGGCCTCAAATAGTTGCCCAATGCACCAAGAATGAATGTAACCCAAGCTGTACTCAGTTGCATACTGTCTACGCAGGAGATCTCTGCCCAACAGACAGGTCCATGTCATGGTTACACTTAGATCTGTTCTGAGTTATAGCTCAATGGCACTAAATGTACAGAGCCAACTGATATTGGCAGCATCCTGGCAGACAGGATCAGTGTTAACTTTACCCCCCTCTCACCCATGAAAGAGCACATGTCTATAATGGAAGACTGCAAAGTTGCTGTCATCATGGCTGCACAGGTAAAAAAACACTCTCCGAGGCCAGTATCACAACAGCCATGGGACTAGATAACTTTCCAGGTTGTGTAGTATCTACTTTCCTGAAGTAAACATTAACATGGAAGTTCTGTGGCTACTGAAGTTTCCAGAGGACTGCAAACTAGGAGCCATCATTGTAAACACTAAAGATGTGGACATCCTACAAAAGGGCCTCACTGAGACAGATGGCTGTTGTCCAAGCCATGGGCTGTAGCTCAATGCCAGAAGGTGCATTATCATCATCTTTGTTAAAATCTCTGTAGCCAAGAACTACAACATAGGTAGTAGTATACCTCACACTTTAAGTGTGACAAGAGACCCTGGGTCACGGGTGGACAGTGGATACAACTGTGATAAGCACATTCCCACAGTAGTCAGGAAACCCTCTTATGTGGCACACCTCATCACAAAATTTGTCTCATGCAGAATAAAAGAGGACATTGTTCCCCTCTACTCACCACTCACTAGAACTATAAAAGAGTACAACGCCACTATTGCTATGTACCTCACAAGACAACTACAACAACTGGAAAGCCAGCAGCAATACCTCACAAAGAGCATTAGTGGCCTGAAATACATGCCACACACAGACCATCGCAAAATGCTCCATCCGTACTCCCTTGCATATCGCCTACTCAGAGGTGTTCACTGCGTAATATCCAAAGCTATGTCAAACATGCAGCTGTTCGATAGGATCCACGTAAAACACTCGCAATCACCCTGACCTTTGGACCCAAGACCACGAGTGAAATACAAAAGGAAGTGGTGTAGCCATTTACCTTATGGATATCCACACCTCCAGGTTACTACCACAGCATGAGGCCTTGGAGACCATGCAAGTGCAACTTACATTTGGCAAAGCTGCCCATCAGATTGTAGCCTGCTACAGATCATGTACCTTGTCTTAGGAACCTCACTCAGTACTCTGGAAAACAATGGTAAATATAAAGGTCCTATCAAACACCATTATATGAGGAGATTACAACTACCCAAACATTGAGTGGGTGAATTATTCGTGTACAACATCCTTTGTCCAATGTGTCCTAGAGTTAAGAAACTCTAACACCCTGGAACAGCTGGTCAGCATGCCTACTAGAGGTGACAACATACTGGACATGATCATCACCAACATGGGGTACCAGTGTTCCACAACAGAGATAAACCCCTCGCTGGTAATATCAGATCATTAAGTAATCACACTGGACATCCACATCCCACCCCCACACCCAGTCAATTAAACCACTGTGAGGACATTTTCAAAAGCAAACTGCCCACTTCCAAGACCAAAGTGGAAAGTTCCAAAGCCCTCTTGCTATAGCATAATGGTATACAATCTGCCAAATCATTTACAAGTGCATCTTATGAGCATCTACAGGGATGCATGGATCGAGACATCACAAATAAAACCAAGATGCACTCCTCCAAAAATAAGAAAACAATCTTGTGGTCGTTGCCCATAAATAAGCTAGACAACAGAAGGAGGAAACTAACACCTGATAGAGCCAACTTCACTAAAGGAAAGGCATCACTGATCATTATTAGGATGAAACAATGATCGCTCATAAAATAATCCAAGCACAGTTTCTAAAGACAAATTGCCAAGGAATGTAAGAATAACAACCACAAAGCCTTCAGTAGCTATATCAGACAGGTAGGTGTCAACTTCCAAATATGCTGTCAGCTACTGAAAAAAGTAATGACATACACCAAAGCAACTTTCATTGCCCACACCCACGGGGACAAGTGCAGTGTAAACCCCCCCATCACCCCTAAAAGGGCCTGTGTCTATCACAGAAGGATGCAGAGACACAGATGTCACAGACATGCAGGTAAAGACAGCCCTCACCAAAGTTAAGAACATAGCATCAATGTGACTGTAAGTTGTCCCAGGCTGCGTCTTACACTAGGCCCACAAGGAACTACACCCTCACCTACATTCACTGTCCAGACTCAAGCGTATCACAGGCTATGTACCCAAAGAATGGCATACACTAACAGTCATCCAGCTCCACAAAGGGTGTGCCAAAACAGAACCTGGAAACCATTGCCCAACATGTGTACTCAGCCTGGTCTACAGAGCTATTGAGCAAATTGTCATGGAACCCATACACTGAGACATTGGAGATCTCCAGACACTGGACTCTACACAACTTCGCCTTGTTAAAGGCAGAGCCTGGCTCCCAAACCTAGATGACTTATTTAAAACAGTTACCATGAACATAGATGGATGTGAAAGTAGTCTACACAGACCACCTGGACCTCACTAAGGGCTTATCACACCATTCCCCACTCCGTCATCATGGACAAGTGTACCAGCTTGAACATGAACAGCTATGTCACAGGATGGGTGGCCAAGTGGCTCACATATCAAACACACATGTTCATAGTTATGGGTGCCATGTCCAACTTTAAGCCAGTCACAAATGACATCACACAGGTCTTGGTCCTGGGACCCCACCTGTTCAGTCGATACTGCTCAGAGATACAGGCAAGCACGGCAGGTATAAGGCTGAACAGATTTGCAGATGACTGGAAACTGTGGTCCATAACTAACTGTGCAGCTGACATAGACATCCTCCAGAAGTGTCTTACAGAGACAGATACCTGGTGTCAAAACAAAGCCCTCAAGCTGAATGGCAAAGAATGCATAGTCATCCCCTTTGGGTAATACAAAGTGCACACAAATTACCACATAGGTGGTAATCCAGCATGTACGGAGAAAGTAATTATGGCCCTGGGGACACAGGTAGATAGTAAACTCACCTTTGATGATCACATGGCCAAAGTGTTTAGACATTCCTTCAATGTAGGCCATCTAATGTCACCTAATGTAACACACTTCGTATAGTCTGATGATGTCACCATCCTACAAATATACCTGTGGAAAATAAAACTCCCAGTAATATGTATAGCGTGTCGTGTTAATGCGTACTCCTCTAGTATTATGAAGTAGTTAGGTAGGGGGTTGAATCCTGCACCGGGCAACTGTGCATGTGTGTTCCCCTGCGGAAAGAGCAACCTTTTAGGAGAGTAGTGAAGCACCTCAAAAGTGGTAATCTAACTTTTGTCAAGTATGATGATGTCACCATCCTACAAATATACCTTTGGAAAAAAGAGCTGACAGTAATGTACATACCGCGTCGTGTTAATGCATACTTCTCTAGTATCGTGAAGTAGTTAGGTAGGGGTTAGAATCCTGCACTTGGTGAGTGTGTGTGTACTGTATGTGTGTGGCACTGTTGGTCAATGTGTTGTGGGTTTTGCTTTTACCACTGTATGACATATCAGTATGCATTGCACATGTGAGCTAGCTGTGTGTCAAATACATATCTGTACATGTTACCTCAATTATTGCATGTGTGGGAACCCTGCTTTCTCCAACAACACAGCTATCATCCTTGCCAGACTGTGCAGCTGCTTCCCATACCTTAGGTCACATCTGTATGCTTGTGACAAGGCCAGTCACTGCAGTGATCCCTGGCCTAGGTCATCTGTGTCACACAAAGTCATTGCGATTCCTATTGGAATGTGTGAGTGAGGGTCTATGGCCGAGGTATATGTCAGACCTGTTCAAATGCAGCAAAGTCTGTCCATGATGACTATTCATAGGTGTAGAACAAAGTGTGGATATGCATGCAGACCACTTATTGCTTATGTGATCCACCAAGGGATTCCAAAATACCTTTGGAAATGTGATTAACAAAGGAGAGATGACATAACACTTGGTTGCATGTACACATCGGTACCTGCTCATCATGCTGGTGGCTACTACCTATGTGGTACTGTGGGGATAATATGTTCCTTAAAGGTGGATGACTATGCTTAGTTTGGCTTATAGCTTTACAGCATGGGTTTGACAGCAGGCATCTGTCTGTATGATACCCTTGTGGAGGACGTGTGTGTCATCTGGAGAATGCATTATAGGCCAAAGTATGCATTACCAGACCTGGACGGACATATCCCTACTGTGATTGCTTGTACCTAAGAGAGCTATATGCCAAACAGAAGTGGTCTCAGTAATGGGTGCAAGTGAATACCAGTGGGTACTGGCATTGTATAGTACCTGAAGGATCCAAATGTTGCTGTGTGTCCTACATCTGTGTGTTGGTTGTCAAGACATCATCTAACAACTGGTTATGGTCAGGCTGTTGAAGTGATGTATACCACCAGAATGGAAAACAATGACAGATAGTAACAGTATCACCCACAGCACAGTGTCAAACCATGTCATACACACATGTGTAGTCAGGTTCCGGAATGTGTGTAGTACAATGCATACTGGCCACCAATAGAAACTATGGAGTGTTACTGTGTAATACAGAGCATGTCACCCTGGCCATGTGTCCACTATGCATGTACATGCAGACAGTGCACCTCCACCATGTTCACAACTGTACACCTGCAAATCTGTGCTACACACATCTCACACACACTGTCCACTCTCAAACACATGCTGCCAATACTGCACACATCAGCCAAGTAGCACGTGGCCGGACAATACACAACTGGAACCAACACTGGTGTAAACAACACTAAAATGACAATCATAGCTTTAATGCATCATGCCTGCTCAGCTACATCTTCAAGCATATCATTACACTCTACAGCTGACAACATGCTAACATTGCTATACTGCTATATAGACACCCTGTGCATCAGCACCATGGTAGCCTGTTCCTGCCTCGATGTTACAGATGACAGGAGGTGGCACAGGTTTCATCATATGCACAGGGTGTGTATGTGTGTGTGTGTGTGTGTGTGTGTGTGTGTGTGTGTGTGTGTGTGTGTGTGTGTGTGTGTGTGTGTGTGTGTGTGTGTGTGTGGGGCAAGAATACTGGAATGGGCCAATGTTGTTGTAATGTGTGTGGGTATGTGTTAGCCCTAGGTGTCTGGAGTATGTATGTGTGTCTGCATGCACACAGTTCCACCATGTGGCTGCCATATACGGGTATTTGTGGGACAGCCACAGACTGTACCTGTGAGGCTTTACAGATCACTGTCTCTGGCCATGGATATGGTACCTGTGCCTGACAGGGGTGCTACTGACACTATCAGGTGCTAAGCAAGACTGGGTACTATCCCCAGAGGTGGATGGATGTACACTAAACACAGGTCCCTGCTGGGACTGTCCAGAGTCATGTGCACATGGTCTTCTAGGGCATTCTATGGACAGCCCACCCCCAACATTGCTGGGGCTGGTACTGGCACTACGGGAGCGGCTGTGGCTTGTGGGACATCCGTGGTGACTGCCAGCTGCTGATGTTGCTGGCATACGTCCACGTCGAAGTCTCAACCATCCCGCACTGTCTTGACACATGGACATGACATTGCAGAGGATGTCTAATGTCTCTTCCCAACGTCTATCAGTGACCTCGGTGTAATGATGGATGGCACCTGCTAGGTCACAGATACTGTCAATGACGGAGGTGTTATGGGCCCTCTGTGCCCTTAGTCCCTGTCTGGTGTACCGTTCCATATGTGCCTGTGCCTCCATGACAGCCTGGAACATGCGTGACATTGTCAGACCTGTGGCACATCTGCCAGTGGCATGATGAGCAGCAGTGCTCCTACGAGAACCCCTGGACGTCTGCCTATGTGGTACCCTTCCAGACATCTGGGTATGGCTGCTGTGTTGAGATGCATGTGCCATGGATACCACACTGTCCCACAGCTATGGGCATTGGTGATGGATGTATTGGCAGTATGACTGTATGCATGGATGGGGTGGACAGCTGTGTACTGTCGATTGGTGGCCCAACGACAGACACTGGCAAACACACCTGTGCCTCAACACACCTATCTTCATTATCACTATGTGGCTCAGTGACAGTTTCCCTGCTGCAGTGAACCAGCCCTAACACAGCACCTGTGGGAGGGAGAAAGGAATCACACTTTACGACCTGTACATGATGTCGGCACACATGCACACATGCACACATGAACGCATGCACACATGAACACATGCACACATGAACACATGAACACATGCACACATGAACACATGCACACTTGCACACATGCACACATACACACAAATACATTCCTCACTACAGCAGATACCCACACACACCACCAGCAATCCAAAACATACTTAATAGTGGTTGAAGGTGGGTTACAGTATCACAAAGCAAACAGTCATATCACATGTCAACATGCAGAAAGTTTGTTGCTCAAGACCATGCAGTGCAAGTGTAGACAGCCCATGTTAATAACAGTATTCATGGTTTTGATGCATGTGTGTTGTTGTTCAGTGATTGTCCTCACCCTGGAACGCAATGTGTACATGGACACAATATTGCTGTGCAAGCATTAAAAGGTCTGCAATGTCCTGTGCACCATCACTCACAGGTATACATACCATGGCTGGATGTGTATCTGTGTGCCACATAGATATCCATTTCTGATTACAGTGTCTGTGTCTGTAGCAGATAATTGTGGACACAGGTTTAGCACATGCATGCTATGTATACACACAGGATGAGTAGTGCATGTATACGTGATGGAATACCATTGCTCAACATGGCCATTGTACAGTGGGTATGGTGAGTGTAGGACATATTGTGGACATGCCAGTGCCAGCCATGACATGCCATGCTACAACATGACTGCAACCTTAAACATCACGCATACCCAATGTGGGTCATGTGACCTATACACTCAATAGCATTACAAGACATATACGTGTCACTTTGTACAAATGGTGATTGCTATGCATATTGTGTATAGGTGCATATGTTTGCACACACACAACATTGAGGTGCATAGCAATGACTACTATATGTTGTACTGTGGTCACTGTAACTGGATGGGGTGTAGTACCATGAGCCATCATCATTATGCATCATGTGGTTACTCAAGGCTGCTAATGTGTGCCAGACTGCCACCTAGCATGCTGTACCTGAACTGCAGTACTGTGGCTATAGTCACAATTACACAGCCACTTGTTACATGGGTTTGTAAGGTGCCCAATAGGGAGCATTGACTAACATGAATGTGTTATGTGTTGAAGAGTGTCGCACAGCCCAATGATAGGCCTCTACCCCTCAGGTATATTATGTGTGCTGTGTGGATGACATGTGGGATACTGAAGTGTGACCTTACAGCGGGTGTCAGGATACGCTATGTGTAGCATGTTAAGGTGTACTGCGTATGACAAAGTTGTGTATGTTGTGTACATGTGTATCAACTATGCCTATCCAATGTCCAGTACAGTGTTGCCACAATTGTGTGTGATGCTCTGTGTATTGCATGTGATTGAGGCAGCTACTGTCATTACTGAGATGTGCATAGTCTCACAGCAAACATGCACAGCATGCATTATGCATAGGTGTGTTACATGTACATGGCCTACACCTCACCTACGACATGCACATTTCATTAGCAATATTAAAATTATAACACACTCACCAGCATCGACTGGCTGCCTTGCTGTCCCACCAGAGGGACCTACAAGAATATAAGACAGTTTGTCAGTGGCCACAACTGTGCCATTGCTACTGCGAGTTTGCTAAACTACAGTAGTACAACAGTCAACAGTCACAGGCGTACATATTATATTCCAAATATCAGTATTGCACAACACTATGCAGCACAACTGCTAAACACACAGTACACATCTCACATATGCATAATCTACCAATACAGATAACAGTAGTCTACAGATAGGTCATGTTACCTGCACGCTCCATGTCAACATGCTGAGTGGATCTGGCCTCCATGATGACACATGTAAGTTGCTGTTCCTGTTGTTGGCCAGGAGCCACCACTCTGAGGAGCAGCTCCTCCACTCTGGTGAGGGGGGGGTGAATGGCTACCCCACCACCTGTGGCAAGCTGTTGTCGACGGATATCAGACACGTGCCGCCGGACATGTCTAATTAAATCACTGCAGTGATGGTGTACCTGCTCATATGTCCGGTTATGCATGCCTATGTCATTTACCCGACGAACAAGATCCTGCCACAGTGCAGTCCGCTCATGCTGGTCCTGGCTGGTTCTAGAGAACAGCAGGATATAGTGCTGCACCAGGCTGCTGTGTATTTCGGCTTCCTCTGCAGGTGTATAACATGGATTTCTTTGGTGGGACATGCCCCTGGAAGACAATTAAAGAAGATGTTTGAGCAAGTCATGTGGCACACTTAACATCCTAAAGTACAGATATCAATTAACTGCCATATTTAGCATCCAACTGGTTGTCAGAGGATACACATGTTCAATACCACATATTAGTGCTCAGGCCACAACTGGCTGACAGTGCCTGGCACGCTCTATATATCAAATCATGTTCTGCACAGCAGCAAAGAGAAGCCAGTATGTAAGACTATACACCAGTACATGGTACACTGTATGTGACACAATGCACCACCTAGTCACAGGAGGTACATATCAAGGTAATGCATAAAGAAAGATGTCATCCATTGCAATGAATGTAAAGTACAGTTACAGTATTACCAGTATACTACAATAGTCGTTGATGCCAAACCCCTGCCTAACATATGTGCACAGTTGTTACTATAGGTGGCATACTGCTGTACTAGACTATACATGTTGGTAGATACACACGTATACCCTGTAATGCAGATATGATTGAGGGCATGGTACAGGCATAATTACACACACATCAGACATACATACAACACACAAATGTATGCCAACCCAGATGAGTTTTACCTGTGTACCATACAGTACTGTGTGTCACTACTTACAAAACTTTATGCCTGAGGTATGTAATCTGTGAGGACTACAGGGAACACACAAAACAGTGTTTCCAAGCAATGTGAACATACACCATACTGTACTGTTTAGGCCTACAGCTTCAGGTAGTACTACAGTTCATATGGGAGTTGGATTCACCAGCAGTACCACTCACTAAGCATACATGTATTGCTTTAGCCTACAATGGGACACCACAGTCGACAACAAGGGACTATGTCACACTGTATGCCATACTACTTTTTCTGCCTAGCAATAGCATACACATCTTTTGCTGGGATCACAGCTAGGACATAAACTACCATGACAGAAACAATTTCACGCTAAGCTATCACACCTTTACAGACCTTGCACCCATTCACCAACACATTCATCATCACACTCAGTCAACCTCACATAGCAATTATTGCACTTAGTACATGCGTGTGTGCATCGTGTCATAGGTAGGTAATACGCTATTGGCCCTAGAGCCTACAGCAGCCTAGCCATGCACTACCCTGGCCTTTGACACACATGTCATTTAATTTCACTTGCCCCTGTCAACCAGAGCCACAGAGGTTTTTCCCAAGGTATATTTCCTATTTCCCAACCAATCATCAGGAGTATTTCTGACAACTGCTAATGAGGAGCTTTGTTTGCTATTGATAGGTGGTTTGTTCCAGAGTATGGCATGTCTCTGAGATAGGACTCTATCCCTCCAGCATGTGCTGTTTAGTGAGCTGACAAGGTTTAGGGCCCTAGAGCGTCTATCTGGGAGGGATTGTAATATGTTTACGTGGAGGATGTCCAACAGCTATGGGTGTGACATAGCTCTGTATGTTAGGCAGAGGTCACCTCTAGGTAGGCGGTATGCAACACAGTTTAGCTGTGGTTTTGTGAGACGGTCTGCATAGGGCATCTGTTTGAGGCCAGTATTACTCTTTGTGAGGTATGTCTATGGCCTTTCCAGTTGCTGTAGTTGTCATGTGAGGTACATACCACATGGGGCATTGTACTTTATAATGAGTTTTAAGTGTGATGAGTGGAGGGGAACACTGACCTATGTTTCCATAGATGACACACCTTTTGTGATGACGTGTTTCACGTAGACAGAGTACATGACTAGTGTGGCACTGTGATTATCAAAGGGGAGGCTACTGTCCACCTGTGTCCCATGTTCCCTTATCACACCTTCGGTGTTAGGTAGACTACCACCTATGTGGTAGTTAATGGGTACAGTGTTTTGGCAAGAAGGGATGGCACTGCAGTGTCAACACTGAGCTTCAGTCCATACCTTGGTCACCAGGCACCTGTCGCAGTACGTATGTCCTGTGCCTCTCTCTCTCTACATATATATATATATATATATATATATATATATATATATATATATATATACATACATACATACATACACACATACATATAAACATCCATTGCTGTACATATAGATGTACATATAGGCACATATACAGTCCACTTTTCATGGTGGGAATATCAATTATGCGACAGTTGTGAGATATACAGTTATGTAATGATATTGCACAGTGTTGTGCAGACTGCATTGAAGGTGTCCTCAGCCCATGTAGCTTTAGCAGGCCTCACTGGCTGCAACACTGCAAAACTGACAGAGCATACCCACAGCGTTTAACCACCACATGTCATATACCAGCACAGCATGCTGTTTTCTTTGCCACAAACTACAACCTACATAGAAATATGCACATAACAACCTTCAACAACATATATATATATATATATATATATATATATATATATATATATATATATATACACATACACATACACACACACACACACACACACACACACACACACACACACACACACACACACACACACACACCCTTCACAAACAGTTGCAGTATGTCCCTTGCCCTATGCACATGTACAGATACATATAGATACGTACTGCTGTCACATATGGATGATTCACAGTATGTAGAGTACTCTTCAAAAGCATCTACTACATGCCAGCAAATACATATGTGTTACATACCTTTCCTTTGTATTTCTCTGTTCCATCGGTTTTTAAAGGAAATCATTTTTTTAAATGTATTTATTTATTTATTTATTTATTTATTTATTTTTGTTTGGGTTTTCTCTGTCTGTTGATATTGGTCTTTCTTTTTCTGTGTCTCTCTGTTTCTGTCTCTTTGTCTGTGTCTGGGTCTCTGTCTCTCTCTCTCTCGCTCTTGCTCTCTCTCTCTCTCTCTGTTGCTGCAATGAGATTATTGCATGTGTGGACAGCAAGTACAGCCTGCTTTTCTAGGTATCTGCACATGTGCATGTGATGGCCTCTGCACGAATTGGTGCCCGCCATTTACTAATTGCATGCAGCCTGCTGTGTGGTAATTGCAGTACTCACTGTCATAGCAGCCCACTGCTATAAAATGCTAAGTTAGGTAGGCGTAGCCCTTTCAGCTTTCCAATGTGGGGCCCGTGCTTGTTTGCTGTGGACACCGTTCTGTCAGTCAGAAGGTTGGTATACTTCTTATATCTGAAGCTAGGTTTGTAGCCAGTGATTTGCATGTTGTACTCAAACCTGAATGTTGTTGCTTCTAGTACACACTTGTCAGTGTAGAATTTTAATCACCCCTCCAAATGCTTACACAAGATACATGGGAGTATGTACTTTCTTTTCTAATTAGACAATTAACTGCCATACAAAAGTAGTTATTGCAATGTCTTCTTCTGGCACATGAACTGTTTGTGAACTACTATACTGTAAATATTAATTAACTCACTTCTGAACAGTTTGTTGTTTATTTGTGTTGACATTAGCACAGGCTGCTCAAGACAACTGGACACATTTCAGTACTGAGTATGCCTACCTACATCTTTGGTAGAGCCTGAATACACAGGTATTTTGTTCTTTTGAGTAGGGGTGCAGAAGTACAGAGAGCATTATATATTATTGTGTGATGTTTATCATGCTGAACATACAGGGTTGCTGTGTACCTGTTAGTCTATCAAGGCAAGTAGCCTGTCTGCGTAGCTCCCACCTGTGGACATATCCAGATGGTAGCCAGAGGTTAGCCTATTATTCTTTGTCTGTGCACCACACTGGTCTTTTCTGCACTGGAACAATGGCATTGTCACAGTTGGTTGCTACCAGTACATGGCTACATCCTTTGATATTTCTTTGTTGTACTCCTACATAAGGGTATGCTTGTGGGACTCCTTCCAAAGCTATTTGCAGAGTGTGTAACAGCATAAAAGCTGAAATGCCTGTGTGTTTCTGCCTCTACCAGGCCTCTGATGCACTCAGGTATATATTTGAACAGCCTCAGGGAAAGGTACATATAAGTGAGGTACACCTGTAATATATTGCAGACATTAAGTTCAGACTATGAGAGTATCAGAGCATATGTATTAATACACCTTTTCTGACGTGCAAGCAGTGTGTACTCTTACTTATTGACATTATTCATTAAGTGTAATTCCCCACTTTTCTGCCTAACGTCAGCTAACATTTGTTTATGAATCAAGGACATCCCTGACAAGCAGTCATAGTTGGGAGGTATGGCCTCTGCCCTATTAAAATATGCCAGTGTTTATCCTGCTGTGATACTGTGTGGGGTTTGTAAAGTGCTACTGTAACATTTTTTCCTGCTAGAATGGCTGGTTCTCTTTTCACAGTCATGTCATGCAATTCCACAACAACTGCTGATAAAGATCCACAGAACAAGATTTGTGTTATGACATTCCTATTTTCCCTTTACATTCACTCAATGTAATGCATTATATATTTATTACAGCACCAACTTGTTGTATGACTACTGTGGCTTAGTGGTACGTCATGCAGTGTAGTGTGTCCAAGGTCCAGGGTTCAAGACTAACAGAGGTGTTTTATTTTGCTGCTCAGCAGAACAAGGGCCCTGCCATGCAGAGTGACTAAGGCACTTTTAAGCAGTTGTAAGTGGGTTTGCGTGGGTTTGCGCGAAGCTTAGCAATACTTAGCTAAGCGCACACATGCGCACACTTGCTCAAACCCACGAACTACTGCTTAAAAATGCTTACTCCTGCTAATCCCCACACTAATTTCTTTGAAAGAAAAGAAAATGGGGAGACAGGAAAGTGGTGAAAAAGGGGGCACAAAGAGGGAAAGACAGTAGGGAAACCAGCTCGGGATGTGCAGGACGGGTGTAGGGTAGGTCCATAGCTTCCCATTTCTTTATCAGCAACAGCTGTGCATATGTTAGACATTTGGAGTGAAATTTGAAACTTTCCACCCCTGAGAGAAGGGTGAGGACAACAAAGTATGTTGTACTGCCAATTACAATGTGGCCATGTGTACTGTGTGTTTAGCAGTTGTGCTGCATAGTGTTGTGCAATACTGATATTTGGAATATAATATGTACGCCTGTGACTGTCGACTGTTGTACTACTGTAGTTTAGCAAACTCACAGTAGCAATGGCACAATCGCACATACAGCGGACATGTGTGCGAAATGGGCAGCTATGTATGGGGTGTAACTTTTTTGTGGGAACAGATTGCCCTTTTTTTCAGGTGAGAGTGGAATGTGAGGTAGAGGAAGTAGGTATATTTGGGGAGGTAGGTTGGAGAGGTAAACAGACAAGACAAACAAGACGCTTACAGGGGCAGAATATGACACATGGGGTGGGTGAACACAATTGACAGGGAAGGATGTTTGGAAATCTCAAGCCCATGAGCCCACAGATGGTAACAGTGGAACTGAGATCCCCACCCATGGGCAGTCACCACTGCACCTTCACAGCCCGGTGGCTGGCTGTGCTGGGGGCTATGTAGGAGGGGCAGGCTCACCCGTGAGTTGTGCCAGTCTTGCCTCGAGCTGGAGTAGGGGATCAGTGACTGAACGCTGGATCTCCCTACACACCACAGCCCAGACCCTTCTGAGGGTGACAGGTGGCCCTTCTCCGCCCACGCTTGCATGGGGGGATGAGCCCCATCCCCTGCAGCACTTCCACACAAAGGTGGCAAAGGACCAACAGAGGAGGGAAGCCCGGGCTGGGCACCGGACCTGCTGGTGAAAGGTGCAATCGCCAGCTGAGGAGGGACAGGTGGGTCCGCTGGGACTGGCCTTCATATACACTCTGTGTTTAGGTGTGTTTAATTACAACATAGACAACAGCATTCCAAATTAGTTGTAACAGCATGCAGTAATATTCCCATTCACCCAACACACCAGGGTTCCAACAGTTGAACAGCAAGCATAACGCATGTATATATTGAACGACAGTGGACATTCCAACAGCATGCAGGGATGATTGGTGGCAACAGGCCACCAAGATTTTGATGTTTGAACAGGGCACATGCATCAAAGTAAATGCAGATATTTATAGAACAATAGGACATATGTCCCAACACATGTTTTGAGATTAGACATACCCATTGAGGTGTGGAATTGCATTGTTTATGCACATACAGTAGAGTGTAAAAAGATACCTCCATTAACATCTTATAAGTACTTATAGTTTACACTACATTCCTATTGACTGCAGGTGTATATCCCCTAAATGTATTATTATACTAAGCAACGTGCATCAGGTTGTGTAATGGGTTTGGCTAGTTCATTATATACCTGACCTATATCTGACATACTAACTGTCCAAGATGTAGATGTTACTGCTACATAGTTATATATTATATTTATATTTATATATCTACATATCTGGATGTGTTCACGTGACATTTTCAGTTATATTTCTACAGAACCCTACATTTCAAGTAGCACACTCACATTTCTGGGGAACACATTAACAAGCTACTCATTTGCCAGATTTACCTATGCATGCCAGCCATTAACCAACTGTTGAGGACTGTATATATGCTTCACAGCTACTGGCACTTCCTTCATCCACTTTATATGGGACTGCCCAACTGTGGGTTGACAGCGGTTAATACAACAGCACTATTTATATAATGCAAGGATACAACAACATTTCAAAGTAAGTGACACGGACACACTCCAAGTATTATACCTTTATTAATTACATTACACACTTTTCTAGAGGCTTTCCCATTTATTTGATATTACAGTGCATGTAGAAGACTTATTCAAGATGTATTATACCTTTATTAATAGGTTACAACACTCTTTTTCAGGCTCGCTCACTTATTTTATATAGCAGTACATGCAGAGATATTATTCAGGACTTATTTTACCTTTATTAATGGGTTACAACACTCTTTTTCTGCCTCTCTGACTTATTTTTTATAACAGTACATGCAGAGAAAATATTCAGGGCATTTTATAGCTTTATTAGTGGGCTACAACACTTTTTTTCAGGCTCTCACTTATTTTATATAATAATACATGCAGAATAATTACTAACCTGCCTGGTGGTGCAGCCTTAGCAGCCTATCTGCATAGGCTTGCTGATTCACAGCATGGACACCTGCAGCTGTGAAGTAAATGAAGGGATATTGAGACATACCTATCCATTATATAGACTACAATAGCATGTCTTACATACTTCATTCCATGGCTACCTACTCAGTAGTGGGGCATCTTGCATGTCATGGGCCTCCTGTATCCATCGGTTCAGTAGGTCCTGCTTTCATCTCTTCAGGTCTGCATGGCGGTGACGGACCTGCTCACCAGTCCGAGGGATGCCTGTGGCACTGGTGAGATCATGAGCTAATCAGTTCCAAGCCACTGCTTTGTACTCTGTCCCTTGAAACTGACCCTGCAGGAGTTTTGACTCATGATGGTGGACAAGGAGCCAAACCATGTATTTTGATTCCTCGATGCCCCAGCATTCTGACTGCAGATGGGAGCTACAATCAGTTATGGTGAGCATTCCCACCTATGGAGCTTAAATATACCACATTTCCCGCACTTATTTGTGATTGGCCATTTTTGAAAATTCTTGGCTAACAGCAAACCTGCTTAGCAATGGTTACTCTTCCGTTTATAAGTATATGTATGTTAACAGTGCATGTTTATGTCAAGCTGTCATGGCTTAGTGGTTCAGTACTTTGATTATTGTGCACAGTGTCCCGGGGTCGAAACGTATCATTGCTTTTTATTTTATTACAAGCTAGGGGGTGTGGCTGTGTTTAGGCAACTTTGTTTTACGTTGCTCCACGTTGCCCGACGGTGCACTGGTTAGTGCAGTGCAGTGCGCAGCTCTGCGCAAACCTATTGCGCTACGTAAAGCACTGCTTAGCTATGGGCAATTATAGTGCACTGGGTAAAGCACTGCTTGGCTATGGGCAATTTTATTGCACTAGGTAAAATGCTGCTTAGCCATGGGCAATTATATGTAAATATCCTTAATGTTGCTCACCTTTTTATCTTTATATATATATATATATATATATATATACATTTTGTTCACTAATACATAGGCCATTTCAATGCTTTTTACTAAAATTTCATTCATATATGTCAGGAATTATTTTATATACTAATTTAAAACATAAAATAGACAGGGGAGTGGAGGGACTAGAACTGGGAATGCCTCCTCTTTGTGCGAACGCTCTACCACTACGCTATTGCTTTTGGCTTGATTTGCATAAACATTTCTTATTATGCTCTTCGATGTCGAAATTGCTAACTGCAGCTAAGCAATGGGCACACCCACGCAAACACATGCAAATATGGGCAGCTATATCGGGAATTATAATTAAAAAAAATTAGTTTACATTTTACAATAACAAAGGGGTTTAGTATGTGGGGATGTGTACTGTTTGCTATGTGTACATTTCAGCGGACTCGCTCATTGCATTTGTCATTTTCACTTTATATGGTTGCAGGGGCGTGGATATTTGGACTGTTCGGCAGTCCGACACGCCCCCTGCAGTCTTACACTCTCTGTGTTAGACTTCCAGTTGAGTCAGCGCCCTCATGCATATGCATGATGCGCTGACATCATAGTCTTAAACGGCAGTCTCTGAGTAAGACTTGGTTAGTCTTACTTGGAAGATTACTGAATCCACCCCATTCATTTTACAGTTCAGATTATATTTTGTCAAAATGTCAATAGCATTTCAAGGGCACATTTAATATTTAAACTGATATTTTAAATGAATAGCTATCAGTTACCAAGTGAGTTTGTATAGAGTGTGAGGTAACTGCAAAGATAACATGTTGCAAAAAGTAATATGCATCTTTTATGCTCTAGAGACTGACAATTTCAAGTAACATATAAAATGTCACTTTTACAGTGCAGACAGCTTGTGAAATCAGCATGTTAAAGTGAGTAATACTTTTAAATCAAGCAGCTACATTTCAGTGCACATGTAGTTTGGGAACATTTCAGTTGTGTTTCCAGGAATATGTAATTCTATGAGGATAAATCATAAAATATTTACAAATAATCCTATTATTTATTTATTTTACCTTGTTTAGTTTGTTTTTCATTTTAATAACTAAAAAACATTACTTTTTCTTATTATTTGTTATCTGTGAGGCTAAATGCACTTCACAGATTCACAGTGTCCTTAGAAACTGCAGCAATTGTTTACTGTTGCTATGGCAACGCAAAGAGAATGTGAAGAAAGCTTCACTTCTCTTAACCAACAGTACATTTTCCCTCCTTTTTTAATGTATTTGTTAATACTAAAAGGAAATAATTCAAAGGACATATGTACATGAATGGAACATTTCAGAGTTAATCACGAACCTGTCCCCAATCCCAATAAGCATAACAGTGACTATCATTAATCTAATAAATATTTTCATAACAATTAATTAAGTTCAATATTCCAATTAGTCTACCTTAAAACTAAATTATTTTAGACTATTATTTATCTATGTATAGATAGTGAGTTATTAAATATATGCAGACTATATTAGTATAGTAAATAGGAGAGAATTTAGAAAGGGAGACAAGATGCAGTTAAAATAAATAATGAGAAAAGAGAGAAGGGAGAAAGAAAAGAGAAAATTAAGAGAAAATACACATATACTATGTATGTTGATTTACAGTTTCAATATTTTATGTGCTATATAACCCTCCTTCTGCGAAAGAAATGTACCCTGTTTTACATACCTGAGGTAATGAGAAAACTCTCATGTGCCATCTATTTTCAAAAATATAGATAAAGATGCCAGTAGTTCGTTACCTTTGTTTTAAAATTCCAAGCAGTAAAATTGGAACTTTAAAGTAATGTTAAAACAATTCATATCCTAGTAGATGCTTTGAGAGATTTGGCTGTAACAGTATCAGTCTTTTGCTTCTTCTTTTTGATATCTGTCCAGACATTTATTTCTTTTGTTCTCTTGAGAGAAGGTGAGATCCAATCCATATCTTCTGGTAAAGTAATCACATTACTAGTTTTAATAAATGAAGAGGCTTTCTCTAAGTCAATAAAAGTCCTCATCTCATTGGCATACAGTATTTTTATCTTAACTGGATATACAAGTTGTGCCTTGATGTTATTTTGTTTCAGAAATGTTATCATTGGCCTCACTTTTTTCCTTTGTTCCATTATTCTAGATGAATAGTCATTATCAAATCTTATCAGGCTCTGTTTATATTTTAGAGGTGCCTTCCTCCAAGCAGATCTTAAAATCAGTTCCTTGTCCAAGTATGAAAGAAATGTGATAATTATTGACCTAGGAGGAGAGTTTGAGTTAGTGGCAGGTTTCCCAAGAGCTCTGTGTGCCCTTTCAATGCCAAAGGAAAGTCCTTCTTTTAAATTTAAGAAGTCAGGTATCCAGCTTGATAAAAAGGAAATAATATCCTCACCTTCTCTGTTTTCAGGTAATCTGAAAATCCTGATGTTATTTCTCCTCTCCCTATTTTCCAAGTCATCTACTTTATTAACCAACCAAGTGTTTTGTTTAAGAAGCAGTTATTTCTGTGTTTCCTCTTCCTTAATCTGCTTTCTAATTTATTTAGAGAAACCTCTATTCCTGTTATCCTTGTCTGGTGTTTTTGTAGCATTTCATTGAGGGTGTCAGCCTGTTTTTGACTGCTTGTTTTAAGATTTTCCAGGTTCTCTTTAAAAATCATCCATCTTCAAAGACAACTCCTGCAGGGTAGATGCCATCTGTTGTAGTTACTTCTTTAAGACAGCATCCTGGTGAGAATTCTTTGAGTTGCTCCTTTTAACAAGTGAATATATCTCCAAACCTTTTGACAGGAATTATTTGTAAAACTTCTCCAAAGTTTCTAATGATGTAAATTAGTCCTTTATCTATATGATTTTCTACTTTGAAGAAAAAAATAATATTTTTTCCTGTCTTGTTTAACTAGTTATATGGAGCTCTAAAATATTGCTGCTTTCAGTTAGCCATTCAGGCCCGGCCTCCCATCTAACATTTTCTGACACTCCAAATCAGTTCCTTCCAGGACAAAAAATAAATCATCTACAAAATGCTTATAAAAGCATACTTATAAGTCTCAATGATGTTACTTAACACAATGTGCTCCCACCACCCTAGAATTACATTAGCAAATGAGGGTACAGCTAGGGACTCCATAGTTACCCCCCCCCTTTTTTTGTTTGTAAAACTGTCTATTAAAAATTAAATAATTGTTGTCCAAAAAAACATCAATGAGACTGCAGTAAAATGAATTTGCTGAGTGGAAAAAATGTGAACATTTGATAAGAAACATCCAAACATATTCAACACCCTCATCATGAGGTATAGCTGTGAAAAGTGAACAAATATCAACAGTGCAAATCACATTAATATCAGCATTAAACTTGTACATTGGATTAAATTCACAAAACTGATCTAAAAAATCCCAAAAGTCCCTAACATAGGAATGTGACTTAGTTACCAAAGGATTCAAAGCAGCATCCACAATCAAATATATTCCTTCAGTGATGCAGTTGGGTGCACATAACATAGGAATGTAGCTTAGTTACCAAAGGATTCAAAATAGCATTCACAATCAAATATATTCCTTCAGTGATGCATTTGGGTGCAGAAACTATAGGTCAAAAGGGGGGATTATCAAAACATTTATGCAGCTTGGGAATTCCAAAAAGAACACCTAGCCTAGGGTTTGCAATATAGCAAAAGTTGAACATTTCATGATTTAAACTTCCTTACAGGAAGCTATCACATAAAATTGTACGTACATATTTATAACATTTATTAGTACTATCAATTTCAACCTTCATACTCATTTTCATTTCTTAACATTATTTCAATCTTTTCAATATATTTGTTTTGGTCCATTAAGACCAGCCCACCCCCCTTATCAGCCTTCATAATGCTTAGCCCTTTATTGTTTCTAATTTCACTCAGAGCAATTTTCGCATTTAATGTCAAGTTATAAAACCTTTTATCTGCACTGATTTTGTCACTCAGTATTTTCCTAATATCTTCTTCAAACAACATTTCAACCACTTTTAAAGTGTGGTTCAAGGGTCGATTAAAAGTAGAAGGTTTAACAAACTACAAAACATTTGTTATATTAACATAACTGAGTACATAATTTAAATTCAACTTCTGTACATATTCTTTTAAATGCACAATAGTCTTGGAAATTTCAGCTTGAACTGCAGGCACAAAAGTTAATCCTAATTTTTAAACTTTTTCATGATGGCTATTTAACTGAAATAAAGGTTAAAAATCTTTGTATCAAACCTGTCTAATTGTCCATTGAAGAATCCAACTGCACTCTCCTTTTTGGTCTCAGAGTCTGTATTCTTTCTTGTTTCCCTTTGCTGGCCTGAAAAAATTAGGAAGCAGTCTTAGGTCATGCCCCTTTTGAGATATAATCACTTCTTACTTCATTTAGAAAATGCAACGACAGTTCTTCATAATCTTCCATATTCTCCGCTCTACATTCATTACATTTCTCAGTATTTCCATTCCTTCTTCTATCTTCAGATGTGATGTCAGCTTCTCTAGAAGTAAAGGAATGTCTGTAGTTTGTTTGGCTAACTGGCTCGGTAGCAGAATTCCATTCAGTGTTATAAAAAGTGTTAAACTTTCTTCGATCACTGGTCCTCTGTGTTGGAACAAAGGACAAATAAGCACTTGAGTTCTCATATGCCAACAGGTCTCTTTGTATTTGCTTATTTTTACGAGCGGTAATCCATACTTCCAACTGCTCGAGCTGACTTAACACGTCTTCATATTACATATAACATATAGAATCAGTGGTAAGGTTATTCTGCAGTTCAGAATCCAATTTTGTAATTCTAGCTTTTAAATTAACCATTGATGTTTTATTTCTGTTGACTAATAGTCTAAGAAATTTGAGCCCCATTTTATTAAACAATTCTTCCAGCATAGCAATAAAGTGGATCAGATGCCTTGACTTTATTAGGACACTTAAAGAACTGCAGTCCCTTAGGTACAATGTGCAAATCAATGCACCTTTCACAATATTTATTCTTGAGGTCAAGGTTTTTATATTTACTAAGAAGTGTACTTAATTCAGTACATATATCATTGTACTTTCTCATACTAACTTCATTATGCCCAGTTCTTACTTTACCGATCCCTTTGATGAGATCAGATTTACTGTTCAAGACTGCAGCAACATCCTTATATTTCTTTCCAGCTTCATTGGTCAATTCTTGTCTAAACTTTTCATTTGTTGCAACAACAGTAGCCCTGCCATCATCAGAGCTATTAAGTTCATTATTAAAAATCTCAGTCCTTCTGTTATTCTGCAATAATACCTGAACAGACTTCATTCCTTGATTCCCTTGGCATTACACATTATTTGACAGTAAATTAAGTGAAAATTCTTTCTGTTTATGTAGAGCCTTCCCTGTTCCCTGGGTGGTGCCTTAATTTCTATATGTGTGCTATCTATGGCACCTAGTACTTCAGGGTAGGGTGCTATAGAGTAGTCCTCCGGCATATTTCTGGGCTTGCCCTCAGGAGTACGAGGAAAATATATGTGGTCATTGGCATGTTGGAGCATAGCATTCAGGAACTGATGGATGATCCTGGATGCTGATGCCTGTGACACTCCAAGCATGTCCCCTATTGGTCTCTGAAACATACCTGTAGCTAATTTTCTAAGTGCTGTACATACCTTTGTTACCACAGGGATGGTTTCCCTTCAATTTGCCCTGGCTCTGAGTTGAGGATGACAGACGTTACAGAGTTCCTGTAGTGTGGCTCTATCCAACCTGTAGTGCTGTACAATTTCCATGTCATGTAGATTGTGGTAAGTCGGGGTCTGAAAACTCTTCTTTTTGGCCTTGGCCTATTACCAGCAGTAGCAGAGACTTCAGCCTGTTGCACATACACATGAATTAAAGCAGCAGCAGTCCCTAACATTGTTTCTATGTAGACTCCTTTCTGTGGCTGTATTCCAGTAGATTTTGAAATTCACAGGGAAAACCAGCTTGTTGAATAGCTCATCCATTTTGTATTGGTTAATTAGCATACAATTAAGTTGATTATAGTGTAACTAGCATAACACTGAGTTTACCTTGTTTGTGCAGCTCTACATGGCTCCACTCACAGTGTAGAGCTGCTTACTGAATCTAAAACAGTGCACTATGTATGATGCGCACACAGTGTGAACAGACAGTGTAGGATTTATTGAATATGGCTGATTATGTTTAATTTTATTTGAATTTCAAACAATAACATTTGCAACTAAGAGAGAGGGAATATTATAAAGAAGGAAAGCATGTAAAGGAGGGGTAAATGGGGTAACATTTAAGAACTCTAGCCAGTGAAACACATTATTTATTAAAACATATTTAACCTAATATCCACAAAGTTTAACTCTTCACATGTGCAAGGCCTCATGTGTCACATATCAGCTAAAATTAAAAAAAAAAAACAGTAATTTGATAAGCATAATGAGTTCTTGATATTTCCTCCACTTTATAGTCCTGTACGGCATAGCTAATCTTTTTTTCTGTAAGCCATTATACTCTATATACATTTACTAATATTTTGTCAGCCATGTTTTATGTGTAAGCCTATTTCTCTTACCCATAGCTGTCACACAAGCTGTCACACATTTCATGAATTTCAAAAAGTTCATTATCATGTCATAGTCACCAATGTCTCTTTTAAGTAAATTACACTTGGAACAATGTTTAATATACATAGGTTTTATCTGCTGTACAGGAAAAAGTTGAACCAATTTCATATATATATATATATATATATATATATATATATATATATATATATATATATATTGCCCTTGTTCTTCATTTAAAAGTTGTCAATTTGAGTGAAAGCCAGTATATATATGGCCAATAATTTGTATCTCATGCTAAACAACTCCATCTGTTGTAAATAGCTAAAGACTCACATTGCAAGAAGTTGTGATACAATTAACAAAAATTTATGATATATTTAACAAGCCTGTGTGTAGTGTTTTCTGGTAGTTGGTTAATCTGTCAAATCACAGTGGGAAAGACGTAGCAACTTCACACTTTCTGCTTAATTCAAAGGACCAGTAGCATTACTTACATTAACCATTAAGAGTAGGGGTGATCTGACAAAAAATACCGACAGAATACTAACTTTTGTATATTCAAGCTATACCTAAATGCTCTCAAGTATGACCATCAAGCTGGCGATGAAGAAGTCTTAATTAATGCTTTGGAAAATTGTTAAGGTTGACCTAGTCTGCATGTGGTAGAGAACATTTAGGGCTCTGCACTTAAATACAGCTTTGAATCTAAACTTCCTACTGGAATTATTGCTAGTGCAAAAGGTAGGGAAATTACTTTAAATTCATTTTTCATTATGTATTTTTTTGGAAACAGTATATCACAGCCAATTCAAATATGATATATCCAGAAGTAGAGATTTTAAATGTATCTACCTACTTAATTGAAGCTGACAATTATACAATGATCCCGCATTATTATTCCAAAACATGCACGCTGATTGGCCAGCGTGCCCATTGTACATCCCACAATATACCAATGGAAAAATGTCTGGTTGCCCAGACTTTTTTCTTTGGTATAAAGTGTCCAAAAGCTTTTTTTTAATAAATAAAAAAAAAAAAAGAAAAAAACAAAATGGAGACTTTCTTTTCTCCTTTGCTTCCATTTCAAAGCACTGATGTACTGGGTATGTGTAGGAATGCAAGTCCCATATGCATGCGCAGTACATCATAGGTTCATAGGTTCAAAGTACTAGGCTATCTGCCCGAGGGCATCTATAAACCTAGCCAGAATGTGTTGGCTTTCGCCACCCCCTTAGATTAGTTCCCTGTGCCACAGTCCAGCAGAGCCATTAGTTCCCTGTGCCTCTGTCCACCAGAGCCACTGCAATGATCCCCGAGGTAAATTTTCTATTTCCCATCCACTCGTCAAGGTTTCTCTTGAAGAGTATTAGTGAGGGGCTCTGCCTAATGTAGATTGGAATCCTGTTCCAAAGCATGGGGAGTCTCTGGGACAAGAATCTATCCCTCCAGCACATCCTATTTATCGTTGTGGTGAGGTTTAGATCCCTAGAGCGTGTGGCTCTTAGGAATTTGTTTTTTGTTTAGGTGGAGTATGTCCATCAATTCTGGGTTGGACATGGCCTTGTATGTCAGGCAGAGATCACCTTTGAGTAAGCAGTATGCAACCAAGTACAGCTGGAGTTTCTTCAGTTGGGCTGCATAGGGCATCTGTTTGAGGCCAGTAATCTTCTTGGTGAGGTACTTCTGTGGTCTTTTCAGTTGTTGCAGGTGTCTTGTAAGGTACATCCCAAATGGGGCATTGTACTCTATGATGGGTCTGATGAGTGATGAGTAGAGGGGCACAATAATCTCTTTTGTTCTAGATGCAAACCCTTTTGTGATTAGGTGGGCCACATAAAAGGATTTTCTAACAATCTTGGCAATATGATTATCAAAGGAGAGATTACTGTCTACTTGGGTCCCCAGATCCCTTATTACATTTTCTGTATTTAGGGGACTATCATGTATGTAGTAGTTCACAGGTAGTTTGTTTTTCCAAAGGGGATGACTATGCACTTTTTGGCATTTAGCCTGAGGCCATGATTTTGACATCAGGTATCCGTCTGAGTGAGACCCTTCTGGTGGATGTCTGTATCAGCTGGAGAGTCAATTATGACCCCCTGTTTGCAGTCGTCTGCAAGCTTGGTCAGCCATAGTCCTTCTGTGCTTGCCTGTACCTCTAAGAAGTATATACCGAACAGGAGGGTCCCAGGACTGAGCCCTGGAGGACGCCACTTGTAACTGGTTTAGAGCTGGACCTAGAGCCTGCAACTCTCAATGTGTGGGTTCTATCTGTGAGCCAATTGGCAACCCATCTCATGATGTAGGGGTTTATGTTCAGGCTGGTGGGCTTGTCTATAATACCAGAATGGGGAATGGTGTCGAAAGCCTTTGCAAGGTCGAGGTAGGCTGTGTGGACTTCCTTTCCCTCATCTAAAGCCTTGGTAACTGTCTCAAAGAAGTCCAGCAGGTTTAGGAGGCATGAGCTGCCCTTAACAATGCCAAACTAGGTAGGGTCCAATGTTTGAAGGTTCCCAATGTCTCTGTTAATGAATTCCATCATGATGCGCTCCATAGCCTTTCAGACCAGTCAGGCTTATAGGGCAATAGTTCCCGAGGTCCGTTGTGGCTCCACCTTTGTGGAGTGGGATAACTGTTGCTGTGCACCACTCTATAGGTACGTAGCCTGTAGCGAGGCTGAGTTTGAACAGTGTGTTTAGGTGAGGGGTTAGTTCATTAACACAAGGAAGCAATATATCACCACCGGCAGAAGAAAAGTAATGTGCCGTTATACATAAAACATTATTTAAGAAAAGTAAGTATTTTTTTCTTAAATAATGTCATTGTATAATAGTAATAACCAACTCCGTGGTCATGGTATACTGAAATTTACCCACGGATGGCTTTATTTAATCACTTGGGCTTCAGCTTGTGATTAAACCATACCACCCATGGGTAAATCTTCAATATACCACACCACATCATCGTTTATTGCTTAAGTAGTTTTCTCACAGCAGGAGAGTGTCACTGTTTCTAATATAAATGACGTATGAGGTTGCATCCAAGAGGGAACAATTGGCTGTTGTACTTTTCATACTATAGATGAGCCAAGGCATGCTGAGATTATATAATTCGTTTTGATTTAAAATGTATTTTTATATTGCATGTATGGACATTAGACTGTTCGATTCAGAATAATAAAGAGACAGCAAAATAACAGTAAGATTAAACTGAGAAAATAGACAGTTTTTGTTTGTTTGTCTATCTAAGGACACAGTGATTATCATTAAAACTTAAGAATGGACACCTGTAAAATCATGATAGAGGAATAACAATTATGTATTTTTTTACATAAAAATCAATCTTTCTCTAACCTGGAATGATCTTAATGTGGCAATATACAACTAAGGAGAATGTTGGAGAGAAGGGTGGCTTGTCATCCTGAAAAATACTCTCATACAGTATTAATTTTCTTAGTACAGATTCCTTCATTCCTTAAAATACTTGCATTTAGAGGTTTTGTTACTTAAGTTTTGTGCAGGAAAGGCATGAACAACTGTGTTTAGAGTGCATGAAATTTAACAGACATTTCACTGGAAAACATTGCTATTCTAGGAAGAGATAATTCACTGACCAGTAGGTGATTTCTAAATGACATACATGCTACTGAGCTAAACATATATCACTATAATATTGTTGAGTCACCTCTGTCTAGCTAGCCTACATATATGTATGTATGTATAATATGTACCAGAGGACTGGCGCGTTGTGTATAATATACAGGACATAAACTATGAAGAGTAAAAAATAGAGCACTAGTCAGTAGTGACGACAGAGGTAACTGTTAATTGTGTGTGTGTTCTCTTAGTTAGTTATTAATGCATTTATAAGTACATTTGACTGCAGTTTATGGCTGTCACTGTAAACTTGCTATCAGGTATAACTAATGATCAAATGACTCTTGTCAAGGCTAGCAAGAGTATCAAGTAAACCTCTGACTTTTTTCAGAATACTTTATTGTCAAGAGTGTTTAGTAAATGTTTGACTTTATTAAGGATATTAATGTGCCTGTTGCTCATTTTGAGGCTGGAAGATGCCATAAGAATAGCACATTAAGCTGCTTAATATACTTACACTTTTATATAAATATTTTCCTTGGAAAATATCTACCATCCATAACTCTACCAGTCTTCATTCTGGAACAACTGTTACCAAATTTGTCCTTCTCTGTTCCATTCCATTTTGTTAGCCTAAGAATTTTTTGCCTTCCTCGATGCTTTCATAATATACTCATTTACCTATTCAATTAGTAGTCTTTCAATATTCACTTGAAGGGGATTTTATAAAGCCTACATGATCATTTTTGATCATGTGTACATCAAAGTGTGATGCGCACCCATCTGGGAAGAGTTTTAGATTCAGTAAACTCCACTTAGTATCACACACTCACGCACAAACAAGGAAACCTCTGTGGCATGCAAATTATATTCAAATGTTTTCTGAATACAGCCATGCAAAGAGTCTACACTGAAACAAAATCAAGTAAATGTCCATATATTTGTATAGAACAGATCCAACCATGTAATATCACACACATTATGACATGGATGCTAGAAAATTCTATTACCAATAGCAACAATTCCTTTTTAAGTGCCATGACATAAAAGCAGCTTTGCACCCCCACTTGCAAAAAACTGTGTACTCATAACTAATGTAGACAGCTAAAAGTGTAAATCCCATGAAACATAGAATTCAAAACCTGCATTCCTCTGCACAGATATATACCTCAGTAATAACCTCACTTGACTGTACAATATTGGGCTCCTCTTTGGTTTCCCTGCCTACATAGTTACCAACCATGGAGCTTCAGAGCTGTCAACATGGTGAAGATGCAAAAGAGGTCAGATCTCATTAGAACTGCTGAATTCCCAAAATTTGTAACTGTATAGGGATGTTCACTTTGAGTAGACACTTTCACAGTGTTTGTATTGAATGCATGGCAACAGTGAATGATGACATCAGGGTGGTGTGTCAGGTCACACTTACAGAGGTGTATATATAGGTCTTCGAAAAGTGCAAGTAAGCAGTGCACAATTCACATGTTCTGTTTCATCCTCTTTATTGTTTGTTAAAATATATCTTCTCTTTCCTCTTTAAGTTCATATTTAATTATTAATTTTCGTTCTTGTTTGTGAAATGTGATGCTTAGCTTGACCATGGGAAATGGAGGCATGAATGGCAGGTTTCTCAGTGTTTGTCACCTAACTATTCCTGTGGCAGCATGTGCATGTGTAGGGCTAGAGCAGAGAATGTCTTGGGTTCTAGTACAGGATCTTCAACCTTCCCTCCACTTTTTGAGCAGCATGTTTGTGTGATATCACAGGCATGGACAAAAGTAATAAAAAGATCACCTGTGTTAACCTTATTTCAGCATTGATGCACACAGAGTCGGTGTGCGCAGTGGCACATAGGTGCCCATCTCACAATAATGTCCACCAACAGAGCTTATATAGTCAGTAAAGTAACAGATATTTTTCATAAGTGCTAATTTCAGCATAAGAAGGTGATTTTCAGTATGGTGGTGGTATTCAACAAGCTATATAGCATCTGTGTAGCCTATATTCTGGTTTTCCCTACATATTTCAATGCCATGGGCGTAGAGACAATGACATTCTAAGCCTGAAATAAATTGTCTCAACTGCTGCATTTGCAAGGTAAGTAATGAATCTAGAAAGTATTCTTTAATAGTATTATGGCATATCCTAGCATATCTTAATTTGTTACAGTAATGAAGTAAATAGTGGTGGATTTGTACAGAAAGTACCTTAACATGTGAAAGAAGACATTTTTTTTTACTTATATGTGTCCATTACTAAAGTTTAATGTACCTTAAGATGTGAAAGTAGACATCTGTTTTACTTATGTGTGTCCAGTACTAAGGTTTTTACTTATTCCTCTCATTTTTCATTGTACTTTTTGCATGATGCACCACATAGCTCATATAGCATAAGCAGGAAATGGTTGTGCTCATCTGGTTTGAGCAAAGTGTGGTGGACCACCTACGAAGCAGACTGTCAACAATAGTAACAGGATACATTCAGTTAATTACCTTGGCCATCATGAAAATATGGCCTGGAGTACAGATAGTACCAGGTTCTAGGACAGAGTGTGCAACCTTTCTTTTAAAGCTGTGACACTTGAGTTTAGAACAATGAAGTGCAACATAGACAAATGTTTCTTCAACATTTTTCTGGCAACATGTGTAAGTGTAGGACTACGATGCACATGGTCCTGGGTTTGAATACATTATATGCCATATAGTATTATTTTTATTGACAATAGCAATGTGTTTCATATTTGCTCACCACTTACCAATGTGCAAACAGGTGTAACTCACATATGTGTACACTTTGTTAACCATCGTGCAAATCCGCTGCTCATTTTGCTATGGAACTGTATATATGATGCTTACATACTGGTGTTTATTGTCCATTTCCTTTGTGTGACATAAAACTACATGTGGAACCATTGCAAAATTAGGGCACATTCAAAGTATAAGTCATATATTCACAACACATACATGTGTTGTCTCTTCCCAAGCAGTACAACCCTGGGGGCTCAATATTTTTGTACACACATGTATCAACCACACTGCAAAGTGTAATATATAATGCTACCTGCTCTCTCATGGACAGGGCCAGTTGGTGGTGCTGACAACCTTGCTCTGCTAAACTTAAACATCAACCTATGCTCAATAAGGGTACTTGTGCTTTTATACAGCTAGGCTTCTACATAGCAAGAACACACTCTACAGTTAGGCTACTGGCCTCATATGAACCTATGCATCTATGTGCCTATGCAGAAATCCCAACCTGTTATCCCTCACATGGCTTGCTGATGTTAGCTACCATAAGTTCATTTGCAGCCATGTAAAAGTCAGACTTGTGCTGTGGTGCATGCATAATGTACTGAGTTCTGTAGTCTGTGCACTTAGATAAGTAGAGGTTCTGTTCTCACTGCAGTGAACTGTGTGTGTGTGTGTGTGTGTGTGTGTGTGTGTGTGTGTGTGTGTGTGTGTGTGTGTGTGTGCATGTGTGTGTGTGAGTGTGTGTGTGTCTAGCCTGAAAAGCATGTGTATATCCTACAATTACCACACCAGTCCCAAAAATAGACAGGACTTTGATACTTGCACCTGCCTACACATCCATTTCATGCAGGGCTCCCTCATTCTTTTCTCTAACATGCACTGTTGATGTCATCCACTATAAGTTGACCTGCAGAGCTGTAAAAGTCAGAATTCTGCTGTGATACTTGTGTAAAGTGCTGTGTACTGTAGATTTTATATTTAGATAGGTAGAAGTTCTCTTCTCACTGTAGTCAATTTTGTGTGTGTGTATGAGCTGTTACTTGACATTACAGAGAACCTTTTATAAAAGCATGTGGGACACTGTTATCACCATATGCTCAACAGACAATACAGATGTAATCAACTATATCAGATTATTGCATATGGAGCCATCTCTCCATGACAGGGTCAGACACTAAAATCCAAGAGGGACATGGGCTGACAACCTGGAGTAAATTTACAGTCTCCATCCAGTTGTCTGAGTTATGCTTAAATATGGTCTTTGAGGAGCTCTATTTTACTTGAATTGGGAGGTTGTTCCACAGGAGTGGCAATCTCTGGGAGACATAGCTGTATCTCCAGCTTGTCCTGCTAATGTCACAGGCTAAGTTAACATCCCTAGAGTGAGTGAATCATGTTCCATGTGACTTGGGGGTGTGCAGCATTTCCATTAGAGCAGAGTCTGAGACTGTTCTGTAGGTCAAGCACAAGTCACCTCTCAGCAGTCTATAAGATACTGAGTACAGTGACATGGCCTTCAGTCTGTCCATGGAGGACTGTGTTGTAGGCTATGAATTTTCTTGATGAGAAACCTCTGCTGCAAGTGTCTGGTGAGGTACATACACAAAAGAGCACTGTACTGTATTAGTGGTCTGATGAGGGATGAGTACAGGGGAGTTGTAACATCCTTAGCTCTGGGTATGATGCCTTTTTTTATATAATGTGCAAAACAGAAGGCTTTCCTTACCACTGTGGACACATGGTGATCAATGGTAAGGTTGCTATTGACTTGTGCTCCCAAACATCTCATCACAAGGGGGAGTACTGTTAATATTGTAATTTTCAAGGACTTCCCCTTTGCTGAAAGGGATGACAATGCATTATTTTGCATTTATTTTGAGTCCATGGCTTTGGCACCAGTCATTTGTCTCTATGTAAGCTCTTTTTGTAGTATGTCAGCATCATTGGGGGAACTCAGTGATTCACCCAGTTTGTCGTCCTCAGCTCAGTATATGGACGGTGAAGTGGTGCAGCAGTAGCATTGTCACCTCACAGCAAGCGGTTCTCCAGTTCGATTCTCAGCTTTGGTGCCTTCTGTGTGGAGTCTGCATGTCCTCCCTTTGTCCGTGTGGGTTTCCTCTGGGTGCTCCAGTTTCCTCCCTCGTTACAAAGACTTGCATCTAGACCCTTTTTCCCCAGGCCTCCACTGAAAATTGGCTTCATTCCAGCTGGACTTTTCTGAATAACAAATGTTAAATAAATAAATAAATTAAATAATTATTGGTGAACATGGTAAGACACAGACCATTTATTTTCACCTGGATGTCTGAAAAATAGATTCCAAAAAGTAGGGGACCTAGCACAGATCCTTGTGGTAACTGGTCTGCTGGTAGAGATGAAATCCCCAACTTTGACTGCATGTGTTCTGTCGGTGATCTAGTTGGCTATCCATCTAGTGGCATATGGCTAAATTCCCAGTTTTTAATTGCTCCAAGTCTTTTGGGTTTCTTAATACCATGATGGGAATGGACACCATTCCTAAGTCAAAGTACAATTAAAATTCATTAAATTAGTATTGTTTCAATATTTGATGTCAGACAGAAGTGCTCTTCACAGTACCCCCAATGTGCCCAGTAATGACTCCTTCTGCTATTCTTATGGGGTTGCATGTATTGATAACATATCTAAATACAATTGTAGATTCTTTTTAACGAGACCCATTGCTCCTACTACTATTGGAACTGTCTGGGTATCTTTCTTCCACATTGCTCTCATTTCTGCCTCAAATCCTGATATTTTATGACTATGTGTCTCTGTACATAAGACACTGTTGTCACTGGCTGTGATAAATTCAACGATCAATGCTACTTTTGTCTTCTTTTCATGAATCACTATATCTGATTTTCTAGCATTTGTGTTTTGAACTGTTAATACTGGGTGATCCCATGTGATGGAAACTTCATCATTTTCTGTGATGCTTTGTAGGTCATGTTTCCAGTGTTTTTCAGCCACTTCAATACCATAATGTTTGCACAATCCCCAGTGCAAAGTCTTGCCACATTATTATGCCTTTCAGTATACAGTGCTTCTGCCAATAGTGTGTCACGACCAGCAATGAGGTGTGCAACTGTTTCCAATTCTGTTTTATAAAACCTACATTTGTCTGTTTCTCCCACACGTTCAATGGACTTTGTAAACCAGTGTGTACATAGCCCACTGTCTTGGGCTGCCAATATTAACATTTCATCTCTTGGTTTGAGTTTGCCTCTCCTTAACCATTCCTGCATTTGATCCTGATCAACATGAGATTCTTCTTGAAGTTTTCTATACTTGCAACTATATTTATGCATTTTCTAAATTTCTTGCCTTCTCATCTGGTCCTTCACCTTATATTGTTTCTTTTGTTTTTTGGCACATTTAGTTGCTGCTGATTTTTATCTACTTCTGGTTTGATTTCTATTCCTGCTTGATGCCGATATTCTTCTGCTATATTAAGCAGAAAAATCATCTTAGAATTGTTCTCCTCATATTTCAAAACTTTCACTACATTTGGGTCTTGTGAGGTCAATAGATATGTGTGCAGTCCCACAACAGTGGATCTATACATGTAATCAATTTCAAGGAGGCCCATCCTTCCTTCTGAATGGGGAATATATAATCTTGGTATGCACTGATATTTATAAATCATTTGTTGAGCATGAAGAATCCTTTTTGTTTTCCTGTCTGATCTATCCAACACGTTTTAGTGGCCAGTCAATCACTCCAAAACTGTTAGTTAAGACAGGAAGAGGGAATTGATCTATAGCTTGAATTTTGTTCCTAGATGTCAGTGCTGTTTTCAGGATAAAATTAAGTCTTCTGAAGTATTCCTTAATAGGTTTTATTCACATTTGTTCGTGTTTTATTGTTGTTCTTTCATCAATTCCCAAATGTTTATACAGTCCCTCTTGCTCAAGTTCTTTTGTATCACATTCTTGTCCCAAACTGATGTTTTCTTGGTGCTGCAGTTTCCTGCTTTAAAGGTTGCTTTTGCACATTTATCAAGACCAAATGACATTCTTATATAATCTGAAAAAGTTTTGACAGCTTGCAGTTGTGCTTTCTGTTCCTCATCTGATGAGCTATACAGTTTGAAAATCATTGACGAAGAGAAAATGAGAAGTCTTTACACTTTGTTGTTTTCTAGGAACCAAATTATAGCATGGCCTAACTTGTTAAGTAGACAGATTAATGGGTTACGGATGAGACAAAATAGCAGTGATGACAAAGAGTCACCCTGGAATATAGCCCTTTAAACATTTATCCCTGGGATAATAATTTGTCCTTTATAATGGCTTAATGGCAAGATGCAAAACAAGGAGAGTAGCAAGAACAACATATCCTTGTATCACAGCAGTAACTGAACTGTGCTCCCCCCAAAAAAAATACTCCATTCTAGTTTGTGACATAAAAGTAACTTGTCTTTGCTCCTCCCACCCACAAACAAACAAGCACATGAGATATTTTGCTAATAAAACATCTCTGAAATTCTAAACATGCTTTCAGAGGACCTGTCCCTGAAACATTTGTACATATATCACAGAACTTTGTATTTTCATGTATTGTTTATTATTTGTACCTCTGAAATGGTTTGACATACCTGGTCATGCCATCAGTACACTTCTAACTAATGCATACAGATGTAAAAGGCTTTGCTTCATAATATTCATTAATATCTTCCAGTACGTGCATTATGTAGGTAACAAAATGGGAGCATACATCCTGGAGCTAAATACCACTCTGTAAAGATATCTTTGGAAATATTTTTTTCAAAGTCCTGCAAACATGTAACAAGTGTCCTCGCCATCAGTTTGGCTAGCTTTTTATAATGGAGTAGATTATTAATGTATTTCATCTGTCTTAGTGTCTGTTTCAGAGATACTAATTACAACATAAACAGCTGAATTGCATGCTAATCAACCAATCTGGTTGAGCTATTCAACAAGTTATAAAGCAACCATGCAGATGCCATGCTGTTTTTTTTCCTGTGGATTTCAAAAGAGAAGTACAAATATAAAGTCTACAGAGACAGAATGTTATGAGCTACTGCTGCTTAACTCTATTTGTATGTGCTACATGCAGCAGGCAATGCTGCTGTTCCTGCCAATAGGCCTAGGCTGAGATGGATAAGAGTTTTCAGTCCACTTTTAACTTATCACAACATACACAATATGGACATTGTAGAGTGCTACAGGGTGGACAGGGACACATTGCAGGAACTCTGCAACCTCATCCAGCCTCTGCTCAGAGCCAGAGCCTTTACATCCACATGTATTGGCTGTGTAAAGTTTGCATCATAGTCAGCCCTGAACTAACACTGTGGCAACTTCTGCATTTGCAAGGTAAATCCTGAACATGTACTGTATTGTATAATAATATTATGATATGTCCTTGTATTTCATCACTTGGCACAGTAAGCAAATGCAAGTTGGGAGATTTGTATAGAAATTAATCTAACGTGACAGCAGAGAATTAGTTGACTTGTATGTGTCCATTTGCAAGTAGTAGGCCTCAGGCTTCAAAGATTAAGACATTGATACCTCCTCAAAGTAATGATGATCACTATATGCCCTCAGTTTAGCACCATACATTTGTAATAAAAAATCATTACAGAGAGAAGATAGAAAGTAATGAGACATATAGCAGTTTTCTGCTTCACCACCTTCAAAAGATCAAACAGGTAGGATGCAAAACAAGGAGAGTAACAAGAACAACATATCATTGTCTGTGCCATAACAGTAGCTCATCCTGCATCCACCCCCCCCTCAAAAGAACTGTATACCCTTGCATGTGCCCTGACAGGAACCCACTTTGCTCCCCTCCAAAAATCAGCAGACTATGCTTGTTTGTGCCATCCAACCTGCACTTCATTTGATGACAACTGCATGTCATAGTGTTCTCAGTTAATGCCTCACACATTTTAAGGTAAATGATATAGACTGGCTTACAGACTGCATGTCTCAGAGTACTGGTCAGATAACTAATGAATGACCAATAAAGCACAGAAAGGTAGGACAGAGCTGTATATTTGCAAGGAATAATCATAACAGGTTGTGTGATCACTAAGTGCACTGCATCCAAATATATTAAATATAATACATTTACAAATAACAGGTCATGCCTTGATATCAGTGTACATTCAGTTGCACTTTATTGTGAGAGGAATTACTTCATGTATTTGCTGCAATGCTATTTGTGTAGCAAAGATGGAAAATTCTCCCCTCCTGTTTTCTGATGGTGTATTGCAATGAGAGTTCGGATCCAGACATATGTAATCATACCTCATGTGTGCTAATATTTTCTACTGTGTATGTCATAGACTGATTTTCCTCATTTCAACTATTTCTACATTTTTTTAGAATTTTCTTTGGGGGGGCACTGTTTGTGCACTGTGCTGCTTAGAACAAATGAGTTTGCCTATGCGCATCTGGTTTGCAAGTAGAGAGGCAGTGAACAAACTGGATGAATGGGCTACCCAGGTAGCAGATAGGACCCAGACAGCCACAAACATAAACCGGATGCATTCAATTAATATTATTGGCCATCATGCAAACACATTTACTAGCAGTGTGCACTCTCACACAATGTGTTTATATGATGGTAAGCAATGTGCAGCACTTTCAAACATTGCAAAACCAGAAAGTGCACATTCCCAGCAAGCATGATACCTGTAGTTGACAGGAAAACATCATTCTGTATTGGTCTTGAACTGTGGTAGACATGGCAGGCATTACTGGAGAGGTTTTGAGAGTCTATTCTCAAAGATGGGGTGTTCAGGAGTCCAAAGTGTTTGTTGGACTCCTAATGAATGAACATGGCCCCAGGCTTTTGCAGAGAGAGACTATCGCAACTCAGATTACAAGGCAGTGGCATGAAATAGTCTGGCCCGGGCTCTGACCAGTGCTACTGGTATCCCCCACACTGGTGAACAATGTAGGAATCACTACAGAGACATCATAATGAGGAAGAGGGATACTTTTAACTATTGGATCAAGGAATGTAGGACTGGGGCACCCCACAGATGTGTAAGTATCACTTACAGAGACTGTATGTAAGAGTTATACTCTGAATATAGTCAGGATTGGTATGCTTAATGCTATTCTGTTCTGTTTTTTCTGCAGCTGCCACAGACTGAGAACCGAAAGTGTGAACCCATACAGCTAGATTGGCTTGGATGAGAGATGCATTTGATATGTATACATCTGAACATTACTTTTATTTTATCATTAAAAATAAAGATGTCTTTATTAGTTTAGTATACAGTCGTATCAAATTGAGCATTCATTTCTCAAATGTAATAGGAAATAATACATGCATTAGTCTGGAGGCCAAATCAACAATTCCCTATTACAGAGTGGCCATATGTTATCCCTTCAAAAAACACACTTCCCAAATATACAATACTGTTAAGTTTTCATTGATATTGCAATGTAATGTCAGAGCTTTATAGCAATGGCACCAATGGCCTGCTGTAAACTGTAAGCAGAATAATTGGAACATGCATATGTGCAATAGATGCACACATCAAGGATTGCTTTCTGCAAAATGTAGTATATTGTGCATCCATTAGGAGGGTCTATATTAGAACATTGAATATTTAACAGTTCAAATCACTAAAGGCCGACTTTTAGTCTTAGAACTGTTAAAACATCGAATGTTCAGAAAAAAAAATAAAAATAAAAAAATAAATAAATAAATGGTGTAGGTAGGGGGCCAAGTCACCCTGCACCCCCACACCCCCCACTACTTAAATATACCAACTCAGAGACCGCACTACATTGAAGTAAATGGAAATCTCCCCTTACAGAGATTTCCATTTACTTGTTCGATGTTCTGCAGTTTCGCTATTCTCGTGTCGACAATGTCAGATTCGACATTTTCGGCTATTGAGAATTTAATATAGACCCCCATTAGGAGATGGGTAGTCTCAACAATGAACAAGGTTTTTGTTAGGAGTTGGTAATCTTAAAAGAAAAAGTAACAGAATAGAGTCAAATAATTGTATCAATGCTTTGTATGTCACATATGAAGTTACTAACATTTTTTTGTCTCACCCCAAGCCTTACCTACTCTCTTTTTTAATTTAATTTTTTTCCCCATAGCACAGTAGGGTAGGTCTGTCCCTAGGGATCCTCTTTCTCCCACTCCACTAGCTACAGCACCATTGCCCAACACATCTGCTGCATGACCTGTTGGCACTCCCTCTGCTGCCCCTGCACTACCTGGCCCTTCAGGTAGTTCTGCCTTGCAGGATAGGCTTGTGGTTCCCTCTGTGAGAAGTGGCAGAGGGGGTGAGTTTATCACCCATGATGAACTGCCAGGGTTGGTGCATAAGACTGCACACCAGACAGTTGGTGCACACCTATGCCAGATGGAGACACTGTTTTCCATCATTGTATTAAATAACACAAGCAGATGCAGATGTCAGACACTGGAGCCTTCAGCACAGTTATGTTGACTTCTTTGAAACAGTCACCAAGGCCATTGACAAAGGGAATGTGGTCCACACAGCCTATCTGGACCTCGCAAAAGCCTTCGATACAATACCCCACTCGGGCATTATAGATAAGCTCACCAGCTTAAATATAAACCCCTATGTCAATAGGTGGGTTACAAACTGACTCAAGGACAGAACCCACATGGTTAGAATTGCTGGAGCCATGTCAGACTCCAAACCAGTTACAAGTGGCGTCCCACAAGGCTCAGTCCTGGGACCTCTCTTGTTTGGTATATATTTCTCGGAGGTACAGGCCAACACGGAAGGACTGTGGCTGACCAAGTTCGCAGATGACTGCAAACTGGGTGCCATAATCAAGTCTCCAGCCGACACAAGCATCCTCCAAAAGGGCCTCATAGAAACAGACAACTGGTGCCAGAGCCATGGCCTCAAGCTAAATGCCAAAAAGTGTATAGTCATCCCCTTTGGCAAAAACAAAGTGCCCACAAATTACCACATAGGTGGTAATCCATTAAGTACAGAAGAAGTAATTAGGGACCTGGGGACCCAAGTTGATAGCAATCTCTCATTTGACAACCACATGGCCAAAGTGGTTAGAAAAATATTTTATATAGCCCACCTAATCATGAAGGGATTCACATCTAGATTAGGGGAGGTCATCGTGCCTCTTTACTCATCCCTCATCAGGCCCATAATCGAGTACAATGCCCCTTTTGCAATGTACCTTACCAAACACCTGCAGCAACTGGAAAGACCCCAAAAGTACCTCACCAAGAGGATCAAAGGGCTCAAACAGATGCCATATGCTGCCCGGTTAAAGAAACTCCAGCTCCACTCAGTGGCATACCGCCTGCTCAGAGGTGACCTGTGCCTGACGTATAAGGCCATGTCCAACCCGGAATTAAGGGACATGCTGCACCTCAAAAAATCCAAATCCCATCAAGCTACATGCTCGAGAGACTTGAACCTCAGCACTGAAATAAATAGTAAATGCTGGAGGGACAGATTCATAACCCAGAGGCTCCCTTCACTCTGGAATAAAATCCCAGTCCAGGTTAGGCAGAGTCCCTCATTGACTCTCTTCATGAGGAATCTTGATGAGTGGATGGGAGATCGTAGGTTTACCCTGGGTATCACTTCTGTGTCACTGTTAGACAGAAGCACAGTATACTAACCTCGAAAAAGGGCATAGCAAAATTAATTTAAAATGGGTGGCGAAAGCCAAACATACTCTGGCTAGGCTTATAAATGCCCTAGGGCAGATAGCCTAGTATGAACCTATGAACCTATGACAGTGATGACAGTCCAGTGGGTGATGACTCATTTCTCACTGTCTCCCAGGTTGACATCCATGGATTTGCGATGTCCCCACCCTCACCCCAACCATGGTGTTTATTCACCTCTTTTGTCCTTCACTGTCCCTGCCTCTTATCTTGTTTGTCTTATCTGTCTTCAATTGCTTCCTCACCTGCCCAACTTACCTTACCCAGACATTCCTACATTCCTTCCCCAATATTCCCCTCTTTCTATCTCAGAAAAAAAACGGGCACTTGTCCCACAAATTTGCACATGTGTCTTCATGACACACTTGATTCGGTCCAATTCCATACATAGCAGATTGTGTTGTGATTACTCCTCTCTCTGGAGGTGACAGTCCAAATTCAGCTAATATTTTGCATATATGTTAATGTTTTTTTCTTGAAGAACTGAATAGCTATGGTTCTTTTCTACATCCTTCCTGCACCTTCCTTCCTTTCTTTCACTTTGTTATTTCCCCTGCTTGCTCCCCACTTCACCACTTTCCAATATTTCCCGTTTCTTTTTGTTAAAGCATAATTGTGGGATGGTGTGTATCACATACAAATTTGTGGCTACAGCAAAAATCAGTTATAAGAATTATATACAGTTGTATTGGAAACCAGTACCATCTAGCCATATTTCAGACACTCTATACCAGCTATCACACTTCAGAATTTAGTATTACATGTAAAATTATTTGACACTGTTAAATACACATGGATTTGAAACCAGTTTCATCTGAATACAAAAATGAATGGATCACTGCATTAACAGATGGTGCTACAGACTCAAATTGAGTAGCATGTATATTTTAGAGACTGAATAGAAAATGGCAGGCTTAACTGCTGTTGTATATACCTGCCACTCAACTGAATTTCTGGCTGCAGGAATTAGTGCACTTAATGCAGTGATAAATTCCTTTTTGGGACCAAATGGTACTAGTTCCAAATCCAGCTGTAACTAATACATTGAACCACTTTGGAAGTAGTGCTGCTTATGCAGCATCACACACCATCTCACTCTACTTCTGTCTACAACTAAATGGGTATTGTGCAATAATGCTTTATAAAACATTACAAGGGATCACACAATGCTGCTTCATACAAATGTAATGGGATAGAGAAAACATTAGTTTTATGGGGGGCAAGCAAAGGGGAGTACAAAGGGAAATCTTTGCTAAACAGTGTCAGTTACTTTCAAATGTATTAAATACATCTGCTAGTTAAAGGTCTCTGTGGCAGCAAGTGTTAATGCATTATTGATGGAGGCAGATGTTACTGGGTTCAAATATGACTGTTCTTAGTAATATTACAAGTGTGTATGAAAGCTTAAATATATCTACTTATATTGCCACCATTTACCGTTGCTTCTTGTTAGTGCACAATGTGCCCTATCACACAATACTTCTTTAAAGAAAAGAAATGGGGAAGACAGTAAAGTGGTGAAATGGGGAGCAAGCAGGGGAAGAACAAAGTGAAAGGAGGAAAGGAATGTATGGGAAGGATGTAGGAAAGGACCATAGCTATCCATTTCTTCAAGAATAAAACATGAGCACATATGCAAAATTTTAGCTGAGTTTGGACTGTCGCCTCCAGAGAGAGGAGTGGCCACAATACAATCTGTTGTATAGGCAATTGGATCAAATTAAGTGTGTTATGAAGACATGTGTGCGAAATGAAGAACTATGTATGGGACAATTTTTTTTTTTTTGCTGGGACAGGTGCCCATTTTTTTGTTTTGTTTTTTTGAGAGAGAGAGACGAATGTTGGGGAATGGATGTAGGAATGTCTGGTGGAGGTAAGTTAGGCAGGTATGGAAGCAACTGCAGACAGACAACACAAACAAGACAAGAGAACAAGACAGTGAAGAACACAAGTGAAGGGTGAACACCATGGTTGGGGAGAGGTTTGGAAATCCAGGTCCCATGCATGTTGTGGCAGTTGACAGTGAGTATCTAGTCCTCACCCAGTAGACTGCTATCACTGTCACCTCACTCCTCCACTGGCTGTAGTGCCCGACATCTGTGTCTCCTATGTGTACTTTGAATGAGGGTGGAGAGCAGGCACTTCATCTGGAGTAGTTATGCACCTACAGTACAGTGCACAGTCCTACACACTATCCCTGACAATTCCTGTTGGGTGATAAACTCACCTCTGCCACTGCTCCCAGAGGGAGCCACAGGCCTATCGTCCAGGACAGAACTACCTGAGGGGCTGGGTAGTGCACAGGTGGCAGAGGGGGTGCTACCAGTTTGCGCACCAGAAGTGCTGGGCGGCTGTGCTGTAGCCAGTGGAGTGGGGGCAGGGGGATCTCGTGGGACAAGCCTACCCCACTGTGCTGTGGAAAACAAAAATAAAAAATTTCTGCTACTTGTATAGAGGTATAAAGTTACATTGTAATAATGATGAAAACCTAACAGTACTGCATATTTGGGAAGTGTGTTTTTTGAACCCTAAACCGATTACTACTCTTTAATTCTATACTGTTATTTTGTCCTACAGACTGCTGCATGCATACTTTGCTTTTACAGTTTAGAAATGCATGCTCACAGTAATTTGAGAACATATCACCATTGTATTGTCCTACAGACTAAGGCATGCAAACTTTTTTTTACAGCTTAGATCAACATACTCAATTCGATACAACTGAATTAAATACCAAGTAAGCAGTCCTTAACATTTAATGCTACTAAATTATTAAACAAATTATTATTAATACTATTTAGACAGTACTGTCCTGATGCATATATACCACATGTTTCTCTCATCCTTAAATGCGTGGCATGGGACCTGACATTCAAGGCTCGGTCAGTAGCAGCTGTAGAAAAAACAGAACAGAACAGAATACCATTATGAATGCCAGTCTTGACAATATTCGGCTTTAAAGTCTTACAATTACTCACTGAAATCGATACTTACACACCTGTGGGGTGTCGACTGTAATAAACTCTCTGATCCAATGGTAGAGGGTATCCCGATTCCTTCTCTGGAGGTCAACAAAGTGATGTCTGCATTGCTCACCAGTGCAGGAGATACCTGTAGTACTGTTCAAAGACATGGCAATACTATTCCAGCCTTCAGACTTGTATTCTGAGCTTGAATAGTCCCTCTGCAGCAACTGGGGACCATACTTCTTAACCAGGAGTCCAGCAATAGCTTTGGACTCTGTGACACCCCACCTCTGCACCCAAAAGTGCACACCCTCACCAGCAATTCCTGACATGCCTGCCATAGCTCAAGCTCAGTGTAGAATGATAATTTCTCACCAATTGCCATTTCTATCCTGATGTTTTCCTGCTTATTGCACATCTTGCACTTACTGAAAGTGCATACATTTTGGTTTTGCAACACTTGAAAACATTGCGCATTGCTTACCATCACACAAACATGGTAAGTGAAGGGTGCGCACTGGTGGGGACCATGCTTGTGCAATGTTAGGCGATGCACAACAGGGTCAAGTACTGCAATTTCAAGATTATTTGGTATATAGGCACTTGTTTAAATGTGCTAGTCAAATTAACCATGTGTACGGGTGTGCTACACTTACAGTTATTACCACAAGAAGGTTGAAAAAACAGTTGTGTGTGTTGCACTTCATTGCTATATTCTGCAATCTCACAATAGTTAAACCCTATTATAGAACCCCGGACCATCTGCACTGCACATCTACACTTAACACCTGCTGCCATGGGATTAGTGACATGATATGCCCTATCTTAATAGTTATTGTAAAGTTCTCACTGTTAATTGTAGAGTAATGCCACTTACCATGTCTGCACAATTGCCAATAGTATCAATTTAATGCATCCAGTTTATGTTTGTGGTTGTCTGGGGTCATGTCTTCAACTCTGGTGGTCCATTCCTACAGTTTGTACGCTGCTGCACTTCACGCATACCAGGCAAGCAGAGGGAAACATGTTTGTGCCAAGCAGCTCATCTTGTAAACACTGGCCTCAAAAAAAAAAAAAAAAAAAAGGAGATATTCCAGATTGTTGCAAAATGTCCAGATGTTTGCATCATATTTTTGGGGTCTTCCTTGTAAAATGTGTGGTTTTACTGGGAAATCACTGAAGATTGAAGTTAATACACAATGACATGCATTTTAGTTTTGTACTTCATGTCCTTCAGAACACACATGCTAACACAAATCCTATTACTCTACGTAATTTCTATGGTTATAAGAACAATACAGTAAATCTGGCCTTATGCTTGCCCCTTTGTCCGGCCATTAGTTTAGTGTTTGCCCAGATTTCTTGCACTAAAAGGTTGGGTGGTATAGTCCGCATTCAGAATACAGGTTTCACATCCAGCAACACTGGTGCGTGCTGTGAAATCTTACTTATGCACACCAAGCATAATTAATATTTTGGTGCGATGCCATGCAGTGCTGCATGATGAGCAGTATCAGATATGCTAATATGCTCTGTGTAGGCTCTGTGAAGAACTTGCATAGAATTTATTGAATCGGGACCTTAACTTTTGTTCTATCACCTAATACCCTTCATATGAATAATATTTCTAGCCCCCATCTCCCTCATTCAAGCAGCTAAAAAAATGATACATTACCACAAACACACACACACACACACACACACACACACACACACACACACACACACACACACACACACACACACACACAAAGAAACACTCTCTCCCTCTTTCCTGAGTAGCAAAAGCACCCTTATCCTTATTTGCACTCCTCTCTTTCTGGTTTTAGCTGAAGTGGACACACCCTGTAAATATCAGGAATACCTTTATCCTGAATTGTAAACTACTGGGTTTTTTGTTTTTCTCAGATCTCCGAAATTTCAAAAAATCCATGTCGGGTAATATAGCTGATCACAACCAAAGTATATTCTTCTCCTAGTCCATTTAATTCCTATTCTTTCTGTCTGAGAGGGAGATACTCTGAAAAAGGTTATTAGAATATAACAGGTACTGATGTGAGTATTAGAATATAACAGGTACTGATGAGAGTATTACAATATAACAGTTACTGATGTGAGTATTAGAATATAACAGGTACTGATGTGAGTATTAGAATATAACAGGTACTGATGTGAGTATGTTGCTTTTGACTGCCTGCACACCATCACCCCTTCTTTCTCTGCTAAGGACTTAGGCAACTGCATTTTATGCTACTTCCAACCTCAGGACTTCACTTTGTTACTCATAAAAGTTGTATTTTCCCTTCCATTTATTTCCATTAAATCATCCCCTCTTCCAGTGCCCCTTTTGCACCCTGTATTCTTATTCTGTCCCATTTTTTTGTTTGTTTTGTTTAGGATCTTTAGTAATTCATTACAGATTGGCAAGTATTGCAGAAATATTCTTCCATTTCAGTCACTCTTCTCCATTATCTCCTCAACTATGTCCATTATGTTAGTTCGTTCCGTACTGATGTATTTCACCACCGTATGGAGTGTGGTGTTAGTTCATTCTGCACTGATGTATTTCACCACCGTATGGAGTGTGGTGTTAGTTCATTCTGCACTGATGTTTTTCACCACCGTATGGAGTGTGGTGTTAGTTCATTCTGCACTGATGTATTTCACCACCGTATGGAGTGTGGTGTTAGTTCATTCCATACTGATGTATTTCACCACCGTATGGAGTGTGGTGTTAGTTCATTCTGCACTGATGTATTTCACCACCATATGGAGTGTGGTGTTAGTTCATTCTGCACTGATGTATTTCACCACCGTATGGAGTGTGGTGTTAGTTCATTCCATACTGATGTATTTCACCACCGTATGGAGTGTGGTGTTAGTTCATTCCATACTGATGTATTTCACCACCATATGGAGTGTGGTGTTAGTTCATTCTGCACTGATGTATTTCACCACCGTATGGAGTGTGGTGTTAGTTCATTCTGCACTGATGTTTTTCACCACTGTATGGAATGTGATGCTAGTTCATTCTGCACTGATTTTTTTACACCACCGTATGGAGTGTGGTGTTAGTTCATTCCATACTGATGTATTTCACCACCGTATGGAGTGTGGTGTTAGTTCATTCTGCACTGATGTATTTCACCACCGTATGGAGTGTGGTGTTAGTTCATTCTGCACTGATGTATTTCACCACCGTATGGAGTGTGGTGTTAGTTCATTCTGCACTGATGTATTTCACCACCGTATGGAGTGTGGTGTTAGTTCATTCCATACTGATGTATTTCACCACCGTATGGAGTGTGGTGTTAGTTCATTCCATACTGATGTATTTCACCACCGTATGGAGTGTGTTGTTAGTTCATTCTGCACTGATGTATTTCACCACCGTATGGAGTGTGGTGTTTGTTCATTCTGCACTGATGTATTTCACCACCGTACGGAGTGTGGTGTTAGTTCATTCCATACTGATGTATTTCACCACCATATGGAGTGTGGTGTTAGTTCATTCTGCACTGATGTATTTCACCACCGTATGGAGTGTGGTGTTAGTTCATTCTGCACTGATGTATTTCACCACCGTATGGAGTGTGGTGTTAGTTCATTCTGCACTGATGTATTTCACCACCGTATGGAGTGTGGTGTTAGTTCATTCTACACTGATGTTTTTCACCACTGTATGGAATGTGATGCTAGTTCATTCTGCACTGATTTTTTTACACCACTGTATGGAGTGTGGTGTTAGTTCATTCTGCACTGATGTTTTTCACCACCATATGGAGTGTGATGCTAGTTCATTCTGCAATGATTTTTTACACCACCGTATGGAGTGTGGTGTTAGTTCATTCTGCACCGATGTTTTTCACCACTGCATGGCGTGTGGTCCATCCCTTTCAGAATGCGTAGCAGTACTAGAAGCCAATCATTATCCTAAGGACAGCTGAATACTGAGAATCCATTAGCCCAGTGCTTCTCCAATTTCTCTCAAAATCATTGCCATATGTTTTAGATTGCTTGTTTAAAGAAGGAGTGACCTAATTTCCTTTCACACCTTCTTCCATCATTCCACTTTCTGTCCAGTCACATCACAATCAAAGGTTTGAATCTCAAATCCCTATGTCAACATAGGTCATATTGAAGGTTGTAGCATAACCTTTAGTATGAGGATATACCCTTTCACCCTTCCTTGCTGTTTGTTTATAACTCATCTTGCACTATAACATCCTTCCTCTCAGATCAAAAAAATCTCTTTAGCTTCTTTTTTACCTTGTCCAACTTTTTTATATAGTTCAGGACCTAGCGTACCATCATATGTGCTATACTGCAAACAAGTAATCATTTTGCAAATCTACTTATTTTATATGAAAATATAAGAAAAAAGATATATGTGAACAAGAAAACACCCAAAACACCACAAAACATATTAACAGCTTCATTTTTTAGTAAGCGATATTTCCTCATATTCCAATTTCACTTAGCTAAACTCCAGGTTTTAAAGCCTTTCCTCAGGTGCCGTATTGACTGCTGAACATGAGCCATCATTTATCGCAGTGCCTTGCATATACAAATGCATGAGATTTATCTTCCATATTTAAGAAAAATAGATGCACACTACCATTTGATCTAAGAATTATAGTTCTGTATACACCTCACAGAAACGCTATCACATAAGTATGGCTTCTTTATGAAATGTCTTCCTGCACCTCCCCATCGTTTTTCTTATAAATTACCCAAGGTGTTAATTATTGATATTTTCTGTTTCACAGACTGGCAGGGCCTACATTAATGTATTTGTGTGTAATGCATGCCAAGCCTTATTAGTTGCTCATCATCTCCAACCATAGCTCTCAACCTTCCATCTGTAAAGTGAGGAACACTTGCCCTCATATTATGGAACAAATGGGCAAAATGTGGAACACTTACTAACAGCTTACTAACAACTTCAGCTAGGAAGATCATACAATGATTAAACTATGCTGTTTTTACTCATACAAAAGATCTTTTAATTAATTGATGATTTTTCTTCTATTTACCATGGATATAAATTAAAAAAATTCCCAACAATTAATGTGTGACAGAGCCTTTTAATGTGGAACTTTGAGGAGCATGAACTTTTTAAGACTCCAGATGGGGTACATTCCTCATAATGAGGTACACTTGAGAGTTATGTCTCCAACAATTGGTGAAAAACTGCAGCAGAATAAAGTGTTCCCACTTATCATTTTTGTGGCACTTTCCTCAGTTTTTATGGTCCCATTATTCCAGAAATCACTCACTTGCACATGGTTTCTACTTTATGATCTACACTTACTTATGCCAATGACCCATAGAGGCCATAACACCTTCCCCATCCATATCTTCAATCAGTACAATGATTTTAGTGCTTGCACCAGTCTAAAGCACCTAGATTAAACCTCTGTACTATTACATTGTTATTAAAGTTACACATGCATACAACTTGCTTCATATCAATCAATACCACTCCCTCTGCTTTGCAAAACTTCCACATATATGATTGCCTATGTATTATAGTATGTTGCATCCTTCACCACTCCATTTGAAACAGACATGCACTCAAATGCAATGCACACAAGCAAGACATGCACATACAACATCTTATACAATTGGTCTTATACAGGTGTTATCTAGACTCCTAGACCATAAATACATTCCCCAGCCTCTTTGGGTACATCTTCAGGTAATATCAAATATACAGAAATGATAAAGTTAAACTAGTTCTACTGATTGACTCATTCCATGTACCATAAACTCACCTTCCTCAAAATGCTCTCTTTAAACACCTCATCATATTACCTGAATGAACTCTGCTTGCAGAATGTGTTTGTCATAGATGATGATGTCTGCTAATGTATTTACATCTTCTTGCTTCCACCTTTACACAGAGTTTTAACCAATACTGAATAGAAGCTAGTGGATGCTGTGTGGGATTTGTATGATTTGCCACTAAAAAAGACTGCCAGCTCTGTATCTTTATCTAAATGGGCGTAGGACTGCCAGCTCTCTACATTTATCTAAACAGGCTTAGGACTGCCGGCTCTATATATTTATCTAAATGGGCTTAGGATGGCCAGCACTACACATTTATCTAAATGGCCATACAACTCCTTCAATATGTTACTTGCTGTATGAGTAAACCAGTGATGTTGCCATGAGTTATTTTTGAAACCTCTTTGTAGAATTTCATGACGTTAGTACATTTGAAATTCTTGATTTCTGAAATATTTGATGCAATAGCTTTGGAGATTTGAAGATAAAAGTCACTAGCTTATGGGCCAACATATCCAGTGGAGGAAATTCCAGGGAAACAGTGAATGAAGTGGCCATATTTATAAGGCTTGAATCAAGACTATTATCTCCTCATTTCATTTGTTAACTATCCGATCCATGTTGTTTTTATTTACTCAATCTAAAAATTTATGGGTATATCCTACACTAGAGTTATAGCAACTCCAGTTTATGGAGGGATCCACATGTCCTTCTTGTATTCACGTTGGAGTTTTCTTGGTGTTCTGGCTCCTTCCCTCCTTCAAAAGACTTGCTGTTAAATGGATTGGGGACTCTGAATTGCCCATAGGTGTGAGTGCTTGCATGTGAAATACAGAAGAATGACCCGACAACACATGTCCATTCTACTGTTGCCTTGAAAACACTGCAGGTAGTAGTAGCTGTCTTCAGAGCCACTCTAGGAGTTAATTGTGACTCATAAGACTGCAAGTTAGTGAGTTACCAGAGTCTTACCAGCATAATCAAATTTATTTTAATAGTGAGTCTATCAGATATATTTAGAAATCTTACATAATTATCATGAGACATGGACAGAACAAGAGTTGTAGGATCAGAGGTAGGAATACAGTACTGGAATGAGCTAGAAAGTGAGTGGGTTACATGTACTTAGACTATACCTTCATAGCCCACCAAGTGCTTAACTAATGCACAGCAGCTTTTGAGTATGGTGTTGAGGTAAGAAGAGGCCTCTATCCACAGGTGTTGCTTGTCTGGCAGATTTACCCAGTGTCCCTCTCACCAAGGTGGTTTGTCAAGGCATGGGAATGTAGTGCAGGGATTATATGGTGCAAGCATTTGAGTCTGCAGTCAGCAGCAGTGGAATGAAAAATAGCATATTGTTGCTAAGAGGTTGAAGTGTCTTGACATGTTTTGTTAGATGCTGCTGCAATTATTGGCAAGCCATATTCAAGTTGTGCTTGGAAGGTTTCTTTATGGATAGTAGCTTTTGCTGGGGAGTAGCAGTTAGAATTTATTCTGGCCCAGAGTAATAGGTGGTTACATTGGAGTTTGAACTTGGTTATGTGAAGACAGAAGTTCAGAGACTGGTCTAGCCAGATGATTGAAAGAGGTAACAGCTACAATAGGCTTGTTGATGAGGCTTATTATCTGCATAGAGCATAGTGTGTGTGTGTGTGTGTGTGTGTGTGTGTGTGTGTGTGGTGTGTATATGTATGTGTATATATATATATATATATATATATATATATATATATATATATATAATAGATATCACTCATATGGCAGAGTGTGCTACTAATTCATAAATGTTTTATGATTTGAAAGTGATTGAATATATATATATATATATATATATAGATATATAGATATATATATAGATAATAGATATCACTCATATGGCAGAGTGTGCTACTAATTCATAAATGTTTTATGATTTGAAAGTGATTGAAAATGATTGTGGCAGAGTTTGTAAATGACAAGGTGATGCTAATCGAGCATTGAGGGCTGTGTGAGTTGTTTTGTAAGTGTGTGTGTGTATATGTGTGTGTGTGTGTGTGTGTGTGTGTGTGTGTGTGTGTGTGTGTGTGTGTGTGTGTGTGTGTGTGTGTGTGTGTGTGTGTGTGTGTGTGTGTGTGTGTGTGTGTGTGTGTGTGTGTGTGTGTGTGTGTGTGTGTGTGTGTGTGTGTGTGTGCATGCATAAACTGTAAGGGTAGCAATGACAAGGTCTAGGGAGTGGAGATGTAGGTTAGGTGCAAAGGCTGTTGTGAAGGAATTTGGCTTAGAGAGGTCTGGGGAAGAAAAGGAGTTAGTATGTATTAAAGGATAGGCAACAATAAAAGTAAAGACAAAGCTGAAGAGGCGGAAATAGGTTGGTTTGTCAGGGATCTAGAAAATGAAGGCAGAACAAAGACATACAGATGTGGCATGGGTGAGAGGTAGGATAATGAAGTGGAGAGTAGGACTGGGCAGATGAAGAAAATCAATATGAAAAGAGAACAGAGAAGACAACATGAAGAGTGAAGATAACTGTGGGATGGGTGGTATGTCAAAGATTAAGAGGGAGCTGGCAGTTGAATATGGCTATGAGCTGTTAATGAACTTCTTCCCATGGAACAGAGTTTGATTCCTTCAGCCTTCATTTGTCTACTGTGTGACCTTGATCATGTCACTTAACCAGAATATGCTTTGGAGCAATTGGGGAGGTGAGCCAGGCTTATTAATGGTCTACTAAACTGCATGCCTACAAACTTCTTATGAACATCGGTTGTAGCAGACAAGACTGGAGCATCTAAGAGAATGGGTATCAGTATAAAGATGGTATAGTAGTCTGCAGAAAAATGGAAAGACTTTAGACTGAATGTGTGGGCATTACAATTGAAGTGTGAGTTAATGAAAATAAATGCAAGGTTTTATTCTTGGACTATAATACCTGTGACTTGCAATATTTCTTGTAATGATTAAGGTTAATGGCAAAAGACAGCTTTGTGACTATTATCTAAGTGTTAACTGTTTTCACATTCTTATATGTGATCATACAAGGTTGTATTTTCATATCATTCAAATTCAACATTAATGCCATTATGGAAATTCATTTTTTGCATTGACATTTTGTATAAACTCCCACTAAATAGTTATAAACGGTTATACTAGATCTTCTAATTGAATTAAAAATTAAACTCTGAAAAGCATTCTACTTTTTTGAGATTATCTGTTTATAAAGAAACTTGTCATATTTAGAATGCAAGCAGAGGTGTAGAAAATGTTCCATACTAGTATACTGTTGTTCCTTAGTATTATATCACAAGAGGGAACCTCAGCCACACCTAATCCTTTGGAATTGGATCACACTCCTTTGCATACACAGCGCATTTTCCAAGGAGGAAATTTACAGGGTTTCTGAGAAGAAATTATATTTCTTGATAAAAAATGTTTAAAAATGGAAAAAGTAAGACATAATTATAACATTGAAATAGTTCAACTTCTAATTTGAAGGGTGACCATGCTTACTTTATGAACTGTTCTATTATCTGGCATATATAACCTATACTGTGGTTATCCACAAAGAGGTATGGGACTGTTTTGACTGCCATTTCTATTTTTGTGACAGGAACAGAAAGTGCTGACTGGCTTGTCAGACTGTGTCATCAGTTTGATTTTGCAGTTTCCCAAGTCAGCAAGCACAAACCTAGTAGAGCTGGTTAATACCAGTGCTGGAGTTACTTACCTCGGTCTTTTATTTAAAGTTACATACTGCTCAAGGCATGTTTTTAAAGTGCATTGTCATGAAGTCTTATTGTATGCCATGTAAGTGAGGCTAGCCAGCATGTGACTAAAGTATGTGCATTTCACAGCAATATCTTTTTTCATCTTAAAACATTTTTACCTAGCAGTATTTTAAGTATTGCATATTTATAATTAATACAATTGGATTCAGGTATAATCTGCACTTCGTAATTAAACATATTTTGTAAATGTAGAAATCATTTGGCATAAGAAGGTATGGTGTATAAGGAATGAAAAGGTATTTGTTCACATTGAAAGTGTTAAAGTGAACCTACTTTTTTCTGTCTAATTTTTTCCTGTGAAGACAAACTTTTGAGTAATGAAAATGTAATGACTGTATTCTCTTCAAGACAGAAATGGACACTGATGTCTAAGTGAACTCTCATAAGCCTTTGTTGAATTCCACTAGAGCTGTTCAGGACATTATATGTAACTTTTGATCAAAATCTTCTCAGTCTCCAACAAAAGAATCCCATTACGAAAATTCTAAACTGGGAATCCCAAAATCTGGGCACCCTTAACAAAATTCAAAATAGAAAATGAAATGGAGGCTTATTTAGTGGCATTTCACTGATTCTCGTGTCTAAAGATAACAGACCCCAAGCTGAGTGGAGTGCTGCCCTTCCAATTTGCCAGAAACTTCCTAAAAGGATATATGAACCATGAGGATTCTGATGCCCACATCTATCACAAATTGAAACTGGAAGTAATGACTAGGGTTGGAACATCACCTGGGGATTAGTCATTTAAGTTTACAACTGGAACTTGATCACTGACAGTCCAGTTAGGTCACAAAAAAGCAGTTTCCTCCATATGCTGATATGTTGAATAGAACCTCATGTGCATAATGTAAATATGTTCATAGGAATAGAGGCTGTAGATTAATTTAAAGAAGCCCTGTCTAGATGTTTGTGATATCAAGTATTGCAAAGTAACTATAAGTCTTCTAAATAGCTAGTCATTTTAATATAAAATTAACACAATCTATAAAACATAACTTAGACTTGCATGCAGCAAGGTATAATAAACATTCACCAGCATGTGAGTCTTTTTTCTGCAAACAAGAAACCATATAACCATCTGAGTTAGTTTATTTTAAATGCTCATGAAAGAGGCACATGTTAGGTCACTTCCCAATTAGTAGCAGAAGTATTATACCTGTAAAAATGGTTACAATCTGCTTTTAAAAACATTCCTATGGAAGGTGAGCATATAGAATGTGACATTTTTTAACTCTTAGACTACTAGAACTGTAACCTATAATCCTGTTAAATTAGATAAGCAAACTATTACATTACAAGAAAAAAAATAATTGCATGTGGCATTGCATTCAGGGAGCATAAATCATAATTATATAATAAGCATAAGCCAGTGGTAAATACAACATGGGTGTACATGTAGACAAATGGATTATTTAAAACATGGGCAGAATCACAAACATTGTTTTATAAAGTGTTACATATAGTAGCTGTAGTACCTGTTTTATTGCAAGATATAATTGCCCAAGAATTTAACCACTTTCTAGAGCTATGTGTGTTATGGGGGAAAGGTTCAACCAGATATACTAAAGAAATCCGAATCCCATGTAAAGAAAAAGGTTTGAAACTACAGAACACAATAGAAACAAAGACTTGGCTATAGATGTAAGGAGTAGACAAACATTGAGTTTTGTCAGAATCTTCCAGCAGACATAATAATAAATGAAGTCCATATGGAGACTGTCAGGAAAAGTCCTTGAGATATGAATATATTAAGGGAATAGGTATAGAAAGTGAGGGTGAGAAACATGAACAGCATACTGAAGAAAAAGAAAAAATAGTGCCTGAAAAGAATCCTATTTTTCTTCCTGCTATACCAAAGCAGAGAAACACTTAAGGAAGAAGAATTCTAAGGTTTAAGAAAGTGAGATATCTATTTGAGTAGAGATATAGAAGCTTCTAATTCTCCTAGTGAAAATCATATTTTCATAAATTATTGTCCTACTTAAAGCTCAAATTTACTTTCTACCCCTTATCCATGAAAACATTCTTATCAAATCTCTCTTAGTATCTCTATAATTTTTCTTCATAATTCCCCTAACTCTCCTTAAACTCATATATTCGCATCAAATAAAGCATAGAAAAAAACACTCATCCTTGTGCTTGTGCTGTATCACAACCACCATCTGTCTCTAATATACATTTAACAAAACATTATCTAGCAAGGTCTTATTGTTTTACTGCATTTAATATAACTCTCTTCTCACAATACTCCAGCATCATGTCTATCTTTACTAGTATATCTAAAATTAAATACTTTGATAACAATGTTAGACTCTCATGTCAACAACTTATTTCATTCTATCACACCTGCCATGTTGCCTCTCAGTTATGTACAAATTTGATTCCATATACCCAGTTCATCTGTAATTTTGTAAATATTTAAGTGTCTAAAATGTAATTTTGAATTTAGTGCTACAAATGTAAATTATCTGCACATTACAGTGTGAAATGTCATCTATACCTGGAGCTTTTCTCCCAGGTCATCAGCTAAAAATGGGCACATACCCAGACAGACAGACTATCCTGGTAAACACATGTCAAATAATATAAATACATAAATAAAAAATAAAAAATGAATTACCTTATAAAGACTGTGAATAACAGAAAAGGGGAAATCCAGTACCTGTATTTATAGGCACAGGCTCTACTGCAAGTCAAAATACTGAAAAAAATGATGTTGATCTGGGTGACTTCTGGATAAGCAATGCCAGCTGATAAAAAGGCTTAGCAGAAGCACAATAAATTAAGCAGATCTACAGATAATATAGAAAGAGGAGGTAGAAACCAAATTATCAGACCAACTAAACTTCAAACCAAAAAACTACAGGGTACAAAAACAAGAAAATAGAGCTGGCTAGTAGTTCTAAATTCTGTTAGTGCATTGATAAAAAAGCGAGAATATAGTCACATTTTGGGGAAAGATGTAGGAATGAATAAGAAAAAGGTTTGGAATTTACTTAAAGTTTGCTGTCCATATATTATGAAGAGTATAACAACTGACTGTGCAACTCACCAAGTATCACAAAGGACATCACACAAGCCATGGCTTGACCATTGAAATCCTTATTTATTGTTAAAGACCCAAGTAATAGAGCAGAAATAGAAATTGTAGGTCCACATTTAAACTTAGTTAAGGGTCATCAGTATATCCCAGTAATCAATAACTATGAAAAAATATTTCCTAAAACAGTGCACCTATGATGAGCAAAAGGAAAGTCCATTGCAAAGGTACTATTTTCTTGGGTTAGATATCCTCAGGAATTTCTCACTTACAAGAGAACCCCATTAATGATCAGAGCAATCTATGAACTTTGTCATTTTATAACCTGAAACAGCTTAGGACCTTGCTGTCCCTCTTTCATACAAATGGACTAGTTGAGTGTTTTAACAGAATGTGTTACAAAATACTATAGAACTGGTTTGGAGAAAGTGGGACTAAATGTTCCATATCTCCTCATTGCTATAAGAGATGTACATCCTATCTCAACTGATTCACACCATTAAAACTCTTACTTGTATACTCCCCTAAGGTTACTTGAGTCACTCTAATAACTGATATAGAATCTCCCCTTATCTTCACATAAATGATGGCCCACAATAGGGGTAAAATACAATTGAAACATCATGCCCTAATTCTTCCCCAACTACATCAGCTGTAAGCTGTCCATTTTGCTTCATTAAAGTCTACATGACTAAGTCTAATAATGTGAGGTTACTTTATTCATTAACTTATCCTGAGGTGTAAGGCAGAAAATCCTCTCCTGAAAGCACTGCCATTGTAGATTATTCTTTGTTTCCCCTGCAGAGGGCAGCTCTAGATAAAAATATCCTTCTTCTCTATCAGTTCAAGTCTCTTGACAGCTTCATTTTTCTTCTGGCCCCTATTGGATAGAAACTGGATTAGAACTCTGCATTTTCTTACTTATATTATTTATGCAGTTTACCGTCATTTCTCTGCTCTGATGATTCTTCATTTCTTTCACTCCATTTATGTATTTAAATTTGTGTTAGTGTCCATGCAAACATCTGAATTGTATTGACTTTTACTTCAGTCTTCTATTTAGCTTCTATCAGTTCAACTTACTTTCCTGTGCTTATATCTGTTTTAGGCTTCTCCTGCTCAATTATTGGGATTAGCTTTTTGTAAGAGACAGGATACTTTTGGCTATCTAACTATAACTATATTACTGCACCCTTTGTAATTTATATGCTATCCCCTGATTTTGATTCTGGATCTGTATGAGTGTTTCTGTGTTGCCCCCCCCTCCAATTTTTATACAGAATTGGTATATCAAGCTATTACTAAACTTATTTTTATTATGTGTAGCATCCTGCAGTTTAGTATTTAAAGCTGATCCTTGATCTTATTTTCCATACTGCCTTAAAAAGGGGAAATATTTTCTTAATATGACATCATGAGCAAAGTCAATGGCTACAGAGCTTTTACTTTCTAGATATGTAAAGTGATATTGTTTTTTTTTTTATCAAAGTAAATACATATTGCCACCACCTTTTGTTTGTCATGGTTCTTGTGGCTATAAGTCAGGGGGCATTTGTCAAGCGTAGACATGCTTCTAGGGTCTGGGAGACATTAGACTACTCTTTCTACCATAAATATTGTATGCTTTACTAGATTGGCTAATGAGTTTCCATATGATGGAGTACTGGATGACACAGGCTACTGCTGAAGAAATGTTACAGGAAGACATTCTGCAACTTTTTGTAGAATGCCTACAGGAAACAGAGAATAAATATATGCCCTCAGTTTATAAGTATATGAACTAAGAGAAAAGTCACTTGATTTAATAGAGATGGATAGACACATTAAGGTTGATGAAAAGAACAGGTTACAGAAAGCAAACAAGGCTCAAAATGTTAGAAGTTTGATTAAACAGATAAACACAGAAATCAAGACTTTTAATAGAAATGCATATGATAGCAAATAGGATATGTTACTGTGCAGTTAAATTAATAGCAGATAAAATCTTACCACAAAATGCAGAGCAATAAAGGAAAGGTAGGGAAGAAATAAAATGCTATCATGGAAACATCAAACAGCGAAACTATAGAGCAATTAAGATAAGAAGTGTCAGTGTTAGAAGAGTACAGAAGAAGGAACTGATACAAAATACTTAGGTAAACATGTAATGTGCAGTATGAGAAAAAGGCAGGATCTGTCATATACTATTGCAAATACTATATTAACAATATCAAAATAGGCAGAAACACTTAAAAGATATGCAGATAAACGTAATAGAAAAGTACAAAATAAGCAATTCATTGATAACCCCAAAACATTTTATAGATAACTAGGAAACAAAGCAAAAGGAATAGAAACAACATAAAAAAGGAAGAAATAGATACATTTTGGATAAATATTTATGAAGATCCTGTGGAAATAACAAACAAGATGAATGGAAAGAAAAATTAAAAGAAACAGTAAGGAGTTTGAATGTACAGGATATGAAATGATATGAGATAATGGCCAGAAAAACTGAAATGATATTAAAAAAAAGCTTCTAAGTGGAAAACCCTAGACCCAGATGGAGTAGCTAATGTTTGGCTAAAAGTATTGATATCTTTACACAAAGATTTAACCCTGAGTAAGAATTACTTATATGTGCATCTCAAACAACAGCCTGGTTAACAAAAAGAAAAATGATACTCCTCCTTAAGAGTGAGCCATCTTAAAAAATTATAAAGCAATAACTTGCTTTCTAAAGATGTACAAACTATACACTGGAACTGATGCAGCCAGAATGTATAGTCATTCCGAAAAAAAAACTCAGTTATGGCAACACAACAAAAAGGTAACAAAAGGAAGTCATATGGAACTAAGAATCATTTGTTGCTAAATAAAGCCATAATGGAGAACTGAAAAAAGGAGATTAATCTAAATATGGCATGGATAGATTACAACAAAGCATTTGATAGCATCCAACAATCACAGATAAAGGAGTGCTTACAGATGTATAAGATACACCTTATATTGATCAATTGCATTACAGTGACTATGAAATTTTGGCAAACCACTTTGCAGCTAAGCCATGATAAAGGATAAATTATTATCCCAAGGATAAAAATTCAATGGGGGATATTTTGGGGTGACTCTGTCACTGCTGCTCTGTTTTGTTGCCCTTAACCCATTAAGCCATCTACTTAACAGATTAGGTCATGGTTATTTGGCTCACAGAAAACAACCAAGTGTAAACATTTCTTGTCTTTTTATGGATGACTTCAAATCATAAAGTTTGTCAGATGAGGAGTCGAAAGCACAATTGCGAGTGGTTAAAACATTATCAGATGATATAAAAATATCATTTGGACTTGATAAATGTGCAAAAGCAACATTTAAAGCAGGAAAGCTGCACCACCAAGAAAATATCAATCTGGGACAGGAATGTGATATCAAGGAAATGGAGCAAGGGGAGTATATAAATATTTCAGAATCGATGAAGGATCAACAATAAAATATGAACACATGCAGACAGAACTTAGTAAGGAATATTTTAGAAGGCTAAAATTGATATTGAAAACAATCATAACATCTGGGAAATCCAGGTTATAAACCAATTTTCTCTTCCTGTTCTAACTTACACTTTTGGGGTGATTGACTGGTCTCAAAAGGTATTGGATCAGTTGGACAGGAAAACAAGAAAAATGCTTCACACTTATCAAATGATATATAAAAATCAATGTATACCAAGATGATATATTCCTTGTTCTAAAGGAGGTATGGGCCTCCTCAAAACGGATTATGTGTATAGATCTACAACCATGGGACTGCATACATACCTGCTGAGCTAACCAGATCCAAACATAGTGAATGTTTTAAACATGAGGAGATTAAATGTAAGATGACTTCCCTGCTTACTTTAGTAGAAGCAGGAATGGAAATCAAACCAGAAGAAGACAAAAGTCAGGCAGCAACTGAATGTATCAAAAAATAAAAGAAAGAAAATAAGGAGAAGGATCAGATGAAAAGGTAGGACATGGAAAAGACATAAATATTGTGGTATGTACAGAAAACGTCTGGAACCACCTCATGTGGAGCAGGAATTAAAGCAAGAATGGTTAAGGAGAGGTGAATTTAAACCAAAAGATGAAAAGTTAATATTGGTGGCCCAGGATAGTGGACTATGTACAAATTGGTTTGCAAAGTACATTTAACATGTGTGAGAAACAGACAAAAGCAGGTCCTGTAAGACAGAAATGGAAACAATCACACATCCTGGTGCTGGGTTTGATACAATAATGGGGTTGTACACAGAAAGACATAATAATGTGATGAGAGTGTTGCATTGGAGATGGTGCAAACATTACAGTACTGAAGTAGCTGAGAAGCACTGGAAATATGAGCCACAAAGTATTACAGAGAATGATGACATTTATATCATATACGATCACCCATTACAACAGTTCAGAAAACTGATGAGTGGAATCCACTTACTCTATGAAAAGAAGACAAAAGTAGCATAACTCATTGAAAGTGCTACACTCAGTGATTACAGTGTCTTACATACAGAGAGACACAAAGTCATAAAATATTAGGATTTGCAGATATAAATGAGTGCAATATGGAAGACGGATACCCAGACATTTTCAATTGTAGTATGTGTACTGGGTCTCACACAAAATAATTTGCAGTCATATTTAGATATGCTACTGATACAAGTAACTCCATATGAATTACAGAAGGAGTCAGCTCTATGCATATTGCTTGTGCTATGAGGAACACTTTTGGCTAATATCAAAGATTTAAACAATACTAATCTCATCAACTTTAATCATACTATGACTTAGGAATGAGTTCTGTTGTCATGATGTTATTCAAAACCCAAAAGCCTTGGAGAAATTAAACAATGAGCAGACATTTCACTTTTAAACAGTATATTGTTACCTAATAATCATTCTTCTAAAATTACTAAATAGTCAGAGTTATTTGGATCACTTTGTAACACCACCTTTCTCATATTACTAGGTAATGTTCTATTTGGATCATTTAGACTTTCTAACATTTTCTTTTTACGGTTGATATCAGCCACTTTTAATAGTTTTGCTCTGTATTATACAATATGTATATCATGTTCCCCATGTCACCAGAGAGTGGAACTCATTGCCTCCAGCCCTTTAGTAAATCAATATACACAAGTCCTTTAAAATATAACTAAAGTAACACCTCTTGGATTCTTGGCTCTGTTTCTATAGCTCTCCTGGCCGAGATGTATTCTATTAATGTCATCTAATACTAAACTCAGCCCTTTCTAGCTTTGGTACTTTCTATCTCTCCTGATCTTCTACATCCCTCTTGTCTACCTCTCTCATTATGTTTTATAAATGTACCTCTTTCACAACATCTTTTTCCTCTGAACTGTCACATCTAATCCATGCATGAATGTATCAAGTTATTGTTCATTTAATTTTCCACTGTGAGTACTATCCACTGCTAGCCAGAAAATGATTCTACCAAATTTCTATGTCAGTGATGTATTCGATGACTTTCTAGTGTAACTATCTGTGTAATGATGTTTACAATTTGACCTCTACTGTAAATTGTTCAATCAGTGCTTGTCATATGTGTACTGGAGCTTTTCTCCCAAGTCAGAAGCAGAAAAGGGAATAATCTGTGTCCAGTCAGACCATCCTAGTACACAAATCTCAATAAATAAATTATTAATAAATCTAAGTTCTTACTGGTTTTCATCACTGACGGTCTAACTGGGGAATCTTACAGATTGTACTTCAGACATTATTTGAGCTCTAGCCAAGAGTTATTTTCTAACTTTCTCATAGCCTGTATAATAAACCCTGTCCAGTACCATGTAAAATTGTATTGCCTCTCCCAAGAAGGCATAATTGCTTGCCTATTTGCCTTGGGCAGCATACCAATCACAAGCTATCAGATGTAATAAAATGTCATCATCTTTTACTAAGCTCTTTAATGGTGGGTGAAGTTCTAGGGATAGTTATCATGTTGGCCAGTACCAGAAATTATTGTTGCAGCTGCACAAACTACTGCTTGGTCTCTCTCTTAGACTCCACTAAGGCAGTTGATAATTTCTTAGTGCATTGTAACTCAAAAGAAACAGAGTTGGTGCATTTTAAATGAAGTAGCTCAGAAGGATCATGCAGTATAAAGTTAGTTGGCACATTTTATTTATGTATGTATGTGTGTATTTATCTATTGTTATTTAATGACTGGGTAAGTGAACTGGCCTTTTGATCCTTTTCGGCCATGGCCCAGCCTCAAAGAGTGGTCAACTCAGTGTAAAGTCATAAAATAACAGAAATGAACAATTACCATACAAACACAACAGGCTGACTTCTGTATGGAGGAAAGACAGTTCATTAGAAAATTTTGGCACATCTGAAAAAAAATTATAAATCTGACATAATGGAATGAAATAGGCTGTTGCCATTATCATGACAGCAGTAGTAAGCAGGTTCTCTATGGAAATGTTCTTTAAAAGCTCCTTTCAGCTCTTAAATGGTCTTCTGTTTTTTGGGTTTAGTAGGATGGTGGTTTCAAGTTGCTGTTTTACTTAATGCAGTTCTGAATGGTGGGCAAGCAAGGGAGAAACAGTTATCTTGAGAACTTCTCAAAGCATAAAAGTTTTGCTGTATAGGAGACTTTACTTTGAAAGGTGGGCTGTAACCTTATTTAAAATATTGAAAATCAGAGTAATTAGAAAAAAGGTAACCCTATCAGAAAATGAAAGCTAGTTAGTCTTTTTATGTAATTTACAATGATGTTGTAAGGGTTCTTATAGAAAGATAAATCTACATATATTGTTCTCAGTGGTTTGTTTTCTGTGGATGTTTTATGCAGAATGGAACACAAGGAATGTGAAGCTATAGTGGACGGCGCACTGGTGCAGCAGTAGCATTATTACCTCACAGCAAGAGGTTCTCCGGTTTGATTCTCGGCTGGGTTGCCTTCTGTGTGGAGCCTGCATGTCCTCCCTGCATCTATGTGGGTTTCCTCTGGGTGCTCTGGTTTCCTCCCATGTTACAAAAACATACATCTGGAGTGTTTCTCCCCAGGTCTCTGCTGAAAATTGGCTTTGTTACAAGTCGGACTTTTCCGGTTAACAAATGTTAAATAAATAATAGTTTAGTTTAGGCACAATACATTTTTAGCAATAGATAACTGTGCTCTTGGAGATATATGAATACTTATTTTATAAGAAAAGTTTCTGTTGAAATAAGATTTTATCAGTTATAGTGTCATTGTGTTTTGCAATGGAAAGAGTTGGGTCGACAATAAAGCCTAAGTGTCTCTGTTCTTTAGCATTGGGAGTAGTAACACCTTTTGGCCCATTATTAGATTGATGGAATAGTGGATAATTTCATAGTTGTAGAGGAGACCATAACATTTATTTTCTTGAGATTAGCATGTTGGTGCTGTTCCAGTTGCATATTTGACTAAAATTCTGCCAGATCTTCTTTGCAGGTCAGTGTGGCTGGTACTGGATTGTATGAAGAGTATGCCATTTGCATACATAACTATTTTGAGATTTGGGAGATCAATAGACAGGTCATTAACAAAGAACAAAAATAGAAGAGGTTCAAATACAGATCCTTGTGAAACACCTTAACCTTTGTTAAGAAAGCACACTGAGAATAGGGAGTTGATGAAGTTGCTTGGAAAAATATGTCTTGTAGATAACTTCAAATTCAGGGAATGACGTTTTGCCCAAAATTTAATCTTGCAAGCTTATTAACAAGGATGTTAGGTTGACTGTTTCAAAGGTCCTGGTCATATCTACAAATAGACCTGCTATAATATGACTTTAATTCAATTTGCAAATGATTGTATCTGTGGCCAACAGCAAAGTTGTAAAGGTGTTGATTCTATTGAGAAGACTAGGCGATATATCACATAACAAGCCTTAGCTGTTACTGTGCTTTTGCAGTTGCTTGTTCACCTGTTTTTCAAATAATAGAGAAAAGATTAGAGATGGATCTATAGTCTCTTAGATCCTCAGGTGATTGAGTAGTTCCTGAGGAGTGGAATTTTCATGTATGTTGGAAAACTGAGAGCACATAAGCTGGGGTAAGAGAGAGAGAGGGGGAGAGAGAGAGAGAGAGAGAGAGAGAGAGAGAGAGAGATTAAATTTATGAATAAGAGGATTTGCCATTTTTTTTTTCATCTGCAAGCTTTAGGATGGTAGGGTGCAACCTGGAGAACTGGACACCTGAATTCTTAAGTGTAGGTAACAAGTGTTTAATCTGACTATTGTTTTAGAAAAGTGGAAGGTTGCTGCAAGGAAAGCTAGTGGTTGCAAGATTGGCATGGTCTGCTAATTTGTGCAATGATGTTGATTAAGAAAGCTATATGTTATGTTGCTTATGGTGAAGTGAAAAGTGTGCACAGTCATTTGAAAAAGAGGAAAAGTTTGGAATAAAAATCATTCTTTGAAGGGATCTGAATTGTTGTAGTGCCTATCAACTGCTTTATTCTTTTCCGGTACTGATTAGTTCTAGACAGGTTTGCTTCTTCTGTTTGCCTGAGATGTGTAGCTTTACCTGCATTGGTAGCTATTCTAGTATTCGTAACGGTACTAATTCAGAAACAGACAAGGAGATTAGAGTTAATAAGGTACAACTGCACAAAGGGATATTTAAATTCAAGTGCCCTAAACTATTGCAAATCCATGATCTTTGAGTTTAAAAAAGGTCCTGGGGCAATCTAAAGTTACTTGTATATAGCAGATGGAATAAAGAGGCCGACTGAGAGGGTGCCCCTGTAAGGGAATGTAGTTGAAACCATTTAAAGGAAAAGCCAGTAGGGTTTTATTTATTGGGGTAAAATGAGAATATATTTTGCCTTATTCCTGCAGTGGAAACTATAAATAGAGCTGCTGGACTGTTGTGAGGTTCTTGTAAAATCTGTTCATTCCTTTTGCCAGCTACCCTGCTAGATCCATGTCCAAACGTGAGTACTGCTACTGAATGTAAAAAAAGTCTTTTTTTACTTTAACTCTGGAGAATCCTACTCTGGTATGAACCTGTGAAGATAACTTACTTTGTCTACAGGCTGACGTGCTTTGTATGAACTTTATTTATTATAACAAATATGAATTTCAAACTGGAGAGGTTGATCCAGAGGCTTCTTTAGGGGCAGAAACTAAACAATACAGTACATTAATGTTTTTACTAGGCAAAAATGTATTTTTTACATTGTGACTTTCCTAAATCCCACCTGATTTGCTTGAGTCATATTGTCCCCTCTTGACTCAATCTGCAAAGTATCAAATTGCAGAGGAAACATGAGCATTGTTAGGGAGTTTAGTAATTACTCTGAATGTAGGTAACTTGGTGTGAGAGACCAGTTCTTGTATATACTGGCTGTGGTTTATGTATTCTGAAAGAAAAATGATAGAACCAGTTGAAGGTCAGTTAGTGACATTATAAGAGCCCTGCAGAACTCTGGCACTGTACTTCAGGAGAGATAGGTAGTGACTAACCTACACCAGACTAGTCTTTAAGAGAGAGATCTAATCAATACATAGTCCACCTTCAACAGTAGATCATTGCCTTTGTGACCAAACCACCCAGTCCCCTAGGAGTTCTAAATTCCAATGTGATCCTTAAGAAGCTTAAGAGGTTTGAAACAGAGGACAATGCACTGGATTATCATGCTGCTTTTGAAAGGTATGCAGTTAGGGAGAATGGGACCCAACTAGAAACGAATGAAATGTTATTATTCACTCTAACTGGAAGGGGAAGCCATTGAAAAATGACATGGACCTCAAAGAGTCAGATGCACAGGATTGTTAGAAACTGAAACAAAAGATTGTATCAAGTGCTAGGGCCTACCCTAAAGCACAGTCCCTTACATTTCCTAACTAGCCATTCTACATGGAGAGATTGGTAAGATTATAAACAGAAGACTTACCACATATTTTGTAATGAGGTAGACTCTCATATAAATAGATGAATGTAAGAGAAAACGCACCAGTAATTTAAGGAAGTGGATAGCCCAGAGTGACCATATATCTTCTGATCAACTTGCTGCTAGAGTAGGCCATCTCTGACTAAGTGAACTTGCAGATTCCATGTCTGAGCTGTTTGCACAATGTGTCTTCAGCTAAGAATGTTTCTATAGCTATAGCTAGGAAAATGTTAGTTTTTGAACAAATGTACTTTAAGTGCTCTAAAAAAAGGCATATGGCCAAGTAATGTACAATTATTGACATTAATACTCTGCTTGTAAAACTGTTAATACTAGTTAGATATCTGTTAAAGTATACCTGATAGTATACCAGTAGAATGGACTAATGCTAAATTGTTAACATTTAGAAGTGCAGAATCTTCATTTTGTGATTGCAATAGTACTAAACTTTTAAAATGAACTATTCTAAGAGAAGTATCACTACGACTGATATTTAAAAAGCATGGTTACAGCAGTTAAATCAAAATATATTGGTAAGGGGAAAGCAAATAGTAATCAAAATGCTGAGGTGCTGTTTACAAGGAGACAAGAAGGAATACTCCTGTATCACAAGCATAAATATACACTCTGTTGGGGAATGCTTAACCTCTTGTGGCTCTGGTTCACAATTTATCTGATGGCATGGAAGTGTAATATAGGAAATTGGTGAAACATAAGGATGGTGCAGTGCTTACAAGGAATGGTGACACAAGTGGTGCAGGAAATGAAATATTTGAGAGAAGAGTGAAGATTTAAGAAAAGAGTAGAAGAAAGACTGAATGGAGAGGAAGTATAATGCCAGAAAGTAAATAATTGCAAGGGAATATAAACAAATGATTCAGAAACTGGTGGATAGGTTAAGGCAGCTGCAAGAAAAGATGGTAGAAATTTAGGATAAGTCTGAGCAAGATTTATACAGCTAGAAGATAAAGCCAAGAGGTGAACATTAAGATGGAGTTGTTGGAAGAGAGGTGGTGGGGTATGAAGAGACAGAAGTTAAACTATTGTGCTTTAAATTGAATCATCCAAAAAAGAAGCCATGCCTAAAGGGGGTTAGAAGGCAAAATGGAAGATATTTCACAGATTCAAAGAGATTAGAGAAGTATTTAGAAGATTCTGTGAGGGACTATATACAGGGCAAGTTTGGGTTTTGGAGATGAACTTGATCAGTTTGATTTGAGGAATCATCAAAGGAGCAGAGGAAGGTATCAAATGTGAAAATAAAGGTGGGACAAGTAGTAGAAACTGCTAGATATTTGAAGAGTAAGAAGGCAGGTGCTTCATATAACTTCCCCACAGATTTTATAATATGTGAGATTATTTATTTATTTATTTATTTTTATTTAACATTTGTTGATGGGGAAAGTCCGACTAGGTTCCACAGATCCTGTTTTCAGCGGAGGCCCGGGGAGAAATGCTCCAGAAGCATGTCTTTAGAATGCCCTCTGATTAAGGAAAACATTTGGTAAGACTTTTAATCAAACTTACCTATAGAGAATATGCCCATGTCTATGCATTATGCATCTGCGATGGTGCTGTATCAGGGCAAGCGGGATAAGGACGGGCCAGGTCCAGGCAAGTACAGGTCTATTTCCCTTGTATAATGACAATGCTAATGTCTTTGCTATCATTTTAGTTAGAAGGTTTGGTTAGTATTTGCTTAATACAGTTGAGGAAGAGCATTTGTACTTATGAAGGGTAGGTCCTCAAAGGTTCCGTGGAGAACTGTTATAATATTTGTGAAGTTGGCTCAGTTGTAGGGCATGAGAGAAGCAGAAATATTATTAACTGAAACTCAATACGTATTTGATAGCAAAAGCTGAGAGTTTCTAATTTTTAAGTCATGCAGAGGAAAAAGGTAACTGGATGGGCAGAGTAAAAGTGTTATGCAGGAAATCATAAATGGAACTTTTGTTTACCAAAAGTAGATCAGAAAGAATTATGTTGCAGAGTGGGACAAGTTAAATATGACCGTGTTCTTGGATTCTGTTTTTGGTGGATGCTAAATGTCTCAAACAGAGGGCATGCAGACAGAGTAGACTTTCTGGGTTCTAGAAGTAGTCATTGTTTTATAGATGATTGCAATGTTATATAGGATAAACTGGAGAAGAAGCTACAGTGAATTTCAGATCTATTCAGTCAATTTGGGGAGGCTTCAGGGCTAAAGTTTCACTGAAAAAAAATCAGTAGTAATAAAAGTGGGTGGAGAAAAAGGAGCATTTCTACAAGTGCCTTGGTGGAGGGCGAGGATCAGAATCTTGGAATGAAGGTATGTAAAATAGTTAAAGAAACAATGGTTGGAAACTGAATGAACATAGAAAAGAGAAAGCTACAGTGACATTTGACAGTTAGGCAGATAGGATGCCTTCCTTAATGGGAAGGGTGGAACTCTTACGGACTGTGGTAATTCATCTCATAATGTTCATGCTGTAGCATGACAGTATTAACCGAAAAGCTGAGATTATGCAAGATATACAGAAAGCGTGCGAAAGGTATGAATGGAGAAGAAGTTGTAGAGGATCGATAGAAGAGTGCAAGATCCAGGGAAAGATGGGGGCAGAGGATTGTCTGACATTATAAGGCATGTGGCAGCAATAAATTTAGCACAGAGGTAAGAGATGAAGTGTGGGATGTTCTCTTAAGGTGTAAAACAGGAAGATGAAGAATGGCAGAAATTAGGTGTGGTAAAGGTGAGAATTGTAATGTGCAAGGAAAAGATAGAAGGCAGATCTGCTTTCAATGAGTTTCAGGAAATTTTATTGAAGGCTGATAAAACAAAGAAAGAGAGAAAGAGAATAAAGACAGTATGTTGATAAGGGATCCTACAAGGATATAGAAAGGAGAAAGACAGAGAGCTAGGAGGTGTGAATTAGAGAAGATAAGACTGATAGAAGAGCAGTGATATGTAAGCGCTTTGAGACGGGTGATGCAGAACAGGTGATGGATGAGTTAAGATGAAAGTGGGTAAAGCAGAGTAAGGAATGGGAGAGTGATGCATTTCAGGAGGACATTTCGATGGTGACTAACAGACTGAAGGTATGTGGCCTAGCCAGGTATTTGCACTGGAGGTTACTGAGTCAGTGATACAGAATACCAGCCATTTAGGTTGAGACTGGTAAGGTGGTGTCTTGGTGATAGTTTCTGAGATGGAAAGAGGGAGTTAGACTAGTTACATATGTGGTGATGGTGTGTAGAGAGGTAGCACTTGTGGGCAAAGTCCCACGATGTCAATAGAAACATTTATAGAAACATGAGGGGGGGCATGCTTGTGCCTTCTGTTTGTTTGGAATGGTAATGAAAGGAGTACTATGGGAGTAAGATGAAAGGGTACAGATGTTGTTATTGGGGCAGCTATAAACAGAAAGATAACACAAGAGTGGAAAGAGAGGAAAACAGATCATTGGGTAGCATTAGGAGATGACAAGTTGAATGAGCTCTGAAAAGCTACAGAGGTTGAAGAAAATGCTAGGGAGGTAGGAGTGATAAGAATGGAAAACTAATTTTGAAGGATCAAGGCATACTAATAGTAATGTTGGCATAGTAGTAGGAGTATTACAGCTAAAGGGGGATGAGAGAGTGAAAAGAAACTGTGGGAGGATTATGGACAGTGGGAGCATTTTTGTAGTAGTGGATGTCAAGATGTGGGGCAAGATGAATAAATCACTAATGCAACCACAAGGACAGCAGTAAGGACTTATATTTTCTTATCTCTGAGGTTTTGCAGCCTCAGGAGCTGTTATATAACATCATATATAGATAGGTTCTATCTGCATGATATAAAGCCTAGGGTTTCACCCTCTTGACCAAACCACGCCAACCGTGGGTAAATCCAGCATTACCCACACCCAGCCGTGGGTTATTGCTATATTATACGACCCCCCCCCATTAATATTCAAAAATGTGCACGCTGATTGGTCAGCGTGCACGTTGTAAATCAGAGTTATAGTAATGGAAAAAGGTCCAGTCGCCCGGACTTTTTCCATTACTGTAACTCTTTTTTTACAGCAACGGAGAATGCAAGATCTCCATTGCTTCACACTGTCTCACTATGTTAAACGAGTTTAACATAGCGAGACAGCTTTAAAAAAAGCAACGGAGATTCTCAGTTGCCTTTTTTAAAGCTGTCTTGCTATGTTAAACCCATTTAACATAGTGAAACAGTTTGTAAAAAGCAATGGAGATCTTGCTTTCTCCGTTGCTTTTGCCCATAGCTCTGATGTACTGCATAGGCATACGCATGCGTAGTACATCAGAACTGCCACAGAATACCAGACAGCTGCAGAAGGGCAGCAAGGAGGCATTATACAATGCCATTATTTAAGAAAAGTAATTATTTTTTTTCTTAAATAATGTCATTGTATAATAGCAATAACCCACTTCTGGGTGTGGGTAATGCTGGATTTCCCCACAGTTGGCTTTGTTTGGCCACTCAGGCTTCGCCCTCATGACCAAACCACACCAACCGTGGGTAAATCTAGCATTACCCACACCCAAGTGTGGGTTATTGCTATATTATATCACCTCTTTGCTCCGGTGTTTTTCTGTTTTCTGTTAGTAGGCCAGCATGACATTTCTTCATTTTTTTTCTACCAATGGTCATTGTAGATAAAAAAATAAAAATAAAAGTACTTCTAGTTGAAGCAATTCTTATACAGAAAGGTTGTTTTGGTTTACATTTGACCTAATAATTGTTTTACAGGTTTAACCTATGCTTTAAACCCATTTTTGCAGAGCTTTCTACCTGTCACCTACATTCCACTGCTTCCATACCTACTCCGCCTTAAATGTCCTCCGCTGGTTCACATAAAGGCCAGCTTAAGTTGTAATTACACGACTGATCTTTCCATACTTAAGTTACACCACTCCTGCTATGCAGTAAATAGAGACAGGATAAGCAAGGTTTCATGCTTAATAGTGTTTGCCTTGTTTGTGCACCCTTCATGGGTGGCTGCATCTAATGTGTATGATTCTGTCTCTGCATTTAACTACATATCTCACTGCACATATTAATCAGATGCACAGATCACTGTAGTATTTTATGAGCAAAGTATGAACCATTCATTTCTTATTAAAACATTTTATGTTTACTGCTTTTCCTAAGTATCCTGCAGCTGTATTTTTTAGGAATTACCACAATGATGAATACAGCACTTTGGAGGCTGTTAAAAGTATTGCTGTAGCTAACATGCTAAATGTAGCTAATAAGACAGGTTGCTGCCCATATTATTAGATCACATCTCAATTAAGTTTGTTAGAAAAAGATGCTGCAGCAATCTTTTCCAACAGCAGTCTAAGGTAGAAAATATCCTGCATCTCTGCCTATGAGTTTTTGCTTTTCTCTGTCACTCCCTTTGTGGTATGATGATTTAAATGTACATAATCTGGAAGAACCAGTTCTGTTAATTGAAAATAGTTTGCAATGTTTTCTGAGATTTCTATCTTAAGTACCTCATAAGTTTGAAACTGAATATTACATAGAAGAAAACAACCAGTCCTGTGAAATGAGACATTGCAGGTGTCTGTTATGCACTGTCTATGTCCAGTTTTCTGAAACAATTTATCCTGTTTTAATTTTAAATCTGAACAGAACTAAGATGTAAGAATGACTTCAACAATTTAATCTAAATGGCATACCCAGCTATTATTGCTATCTATCTGTAAGTTGATTGCCAGGAATTATCTTTGGCTAAACAAATTCTACAAAAAATCTTCAGAAAATGTATCTGTCACAGAATACTGCATGAGTGTGCTTGTGTGAGTGGAGGATGCGTGCTCCCTCATGGGATGAGGTCTCCCATGTCCCCAAAGTAAGTATAACCAAATCCTAGGCTAAAGTACATCAGGAGAGGTTATATTCTGTTGCAGATACACTTTTAGTAACTTAAAATATTTTACTATGAAGATATAGTGAAGCCACCTGTTTGATTTCACCTCAGCCAATTATCATTCTCTGCACCTCCCCATAAAACAGATTTATAAGGTATACAGCTAGTGACAAGATCATGTTTCTTTCTTTATGTGCAGCAAATTGTCGCAGCCATATAGCTATATACCTTTAGTAATGCATTCACTACCTTTCCTAAACTCATGGTAATTATTCAGGATTCAGAAGCTATGAAACTGTGCATGGGCTATGTATTTATTTATATATATGATTTTTATTAAGAAGATATCTTCTCTAGAACCAGGGTATCATTTCTAGAGAAGTGAATTAAAAATAAAAGTCATAACTAAGGGAAAAACATAGCAAAAATAGTGTTCAGCTATATAGCCATGTGATACAATTTGTACTGCAAGCTGTACATAAACGCATATGCAGTATATGAATTCATGGAAATTATTTATTATTTATTTTATTTTATTTTATTTTATTTTTAGGTCTACAAGAGGGTAGTGAGACCAGCTATGTTATATGGGTTGGAGACAGTGGCACTGACAAAAAGGCAGGAGTTAGAGCTGGATGTGGCAGAGTTAAAGATGTTAAGATTTGCACTGGGTGTGACGAGGATGGACAGGATTAGGAATAAGTATATTAGAGGGTCAGCCCAGGTTGGAAGGTTTGGAGACAAAGCCAGAGAGGCAAGATTACGTTGGTTTGGACATGTGCTGAGGAGGTATGCTGAGTATATTGGGAAAAAGATGCTAAGGATGAAGCTACCAGGTAACAGGAAAAGAGGAAGGCCTAAGATAAGGTTTACGTAGGTGGTGAGAGAGGACATTCAGGTGGTTGGTGTGACAGAGCAAGATGCAAAGGACAGGAAGAAATGGCAAAAGATGATCCACTGTGGCGACCCCTAATGAGAACAGCCAAAAAAAGATGATGATTTATTTTATTTTATTTTACATTTGTTTACTGGGAACGTTGAACTGGAAAAGCTGTCCTTTTTCAGCAGAGGCACAGGGAGAAAACCTCCACAAATAAACATGACAGAGACGCTCAACACTGGAGAATGCAAGGTTATACAAAAATTGTTTTACCATCAAAATGTCAGAAAACAGTTACGCGAACTTGGAAGGTTGAAAGGCTCTCTTTAAAGGTATCATAACTTAAATTTTTAAATGTTTGCATACACAAGAAAGAATGCTCACTAGCATCATTTTCAGTGGATTTGTCATTTTGAATGGAGATCGCACTATAGTGGGGATCGGGAAATTTACCCTATCCTTCACTGTAGTGCAAACTCAGAGTTTGTATATATAAGTAGCAGGGGGTTTGGGGGATGCAGGAGGGCTTGCCCCACCCCTGCAAAATGTTTGTTGGACATAACCGAAAGTCCAGATAGTTTCAGTAAAATCGACATCCCTGAGTAGTTGACTTATGTTAGTAGTTATGTGACGTTTGACATTTGATCACTTGCACAAGTGTGTTGTGAGATTTTGAAACCACAAAAATCACATATAAGTATATGTAAATTAACCACGTAGTGGCATCATAATACCAGTACTGAGTATTTCACCAATGCAGAGTATAATGTAACAGTGTCATAATAATCAGAATACATTCAAAAGTGGTCGCAATCCGTCATTTCTTATGTGTTAGTATACATCCAACTGTATTCACACAGATGACTCCTAAATGTTAGTGAAATGTTTTGAGATAGACTGCCAGGGGGACCTGAAGATGAAGGGACAATATCTTAGCCTGGGCTGGTACAGGAGCATAACCAATTTTCATTTAGATGTGATTTACCTTTGAATTTTGAAATTATGGTTGTAGTTCTTATGTTTGTTGGGAGTGAGTTCCATAATTTAGCTATACAGTGAGAATAAAGAGCTTCTCCATCAGTGTTTTTGGCTTTGGTTATTTTTAGTAGAGATTTGCTGTTAGAACGAAGGACTCATTTTATCAGTGTATGGCTGGAGTGTGTAAAGGAGGCAGGAATTTTGTCTGGTTGGTAGAGTAAATAGTGGCTATGTTTAGTTGTTTGTAAATCAGGAGGTTGGGCAGTTCTAAACAATTAAGTTTTTTAGTGCTAGGCAGTGATGAGACCTGTAAGTAGATTCAGTGGCAAAAATTGCAATTTTATTGTAGCAAGTGTTTAGTTTGAATAAGTCTGATGTCTTGATGTTAGTGAGTACTGGAGCAGCATACAGAAGTGAAGAGACTAGATGCATTCTAGCTATAGTGACTTTAGTGTTAGCGAGGATTTATTTGTGTCTATAAAGTGATCCAAGTTTCTTATGAACTTTTTCTGTTGATTTGGTTATGTGTAAGTCAAATTTCATGTTACTATCTATAACTCCAAGATGCTTGGTATGGGTTATGGGAGAAATGATTGTTTTGCTGATGTGATTTTAAAGGATGAGGTGATGATATCTATTTTAATGGAGTGGAAAGAATGAGCGTTGTCTTACTGGAGTTAAGAAAGAGTTAAGCATCTGCCATGATTCTACTTCTGAGAATGATTGTTGGGTTATGAGTTGTAACTGTTGGGCTGTGCAAGCCATGCATATGAGGGTGGAGTTGTCTGCATACTGGACCATGGAAGTATGAGTGGAAGCAGTTTATAGGTTGTAAGTAAATAGGGTAAAGACAAGGGGCCCCAGGATGGAACCTTAAGGCACCCCTAGAGAGGCTAGTAGGAGGGGGAGAGATTCTGATGCCCCATGACTGACTGTTGGTATCAAGCTAAGTGGTCATGGAGCCATGATATGGTGGTTTGGCTGACAATGAATTTGGATTGATTGAACTGGAACGAGTTTGTTATGTGAAACAGTATCAAAAGCCTTGGAAAGATCATGAAATATGGATGACACAATTTTACCTCTCGTTCTGTGGCAATGAACTGTGTTATTAAAGGCTATCAAAGCAGTGGTGGTGTTAGGTTTTGACCAAAAAAATAGCCGAGTTTTAAAAAGAAGCTTGTTAGTCAGGACATAGTTAAGTCATTGAGAATGAATACATCTTTCTAAGATTTTGGATAGTGGGGATAGGATTGCAATTGGGTGGTAATTAGTTCTATTGAGATCCCACCTTTATGCAGTGGGATAACGTATGGCATTTTCCAAATGGGTGACACCTTTGTTCAATGATGGATCTATTAATGAGTATAGATATGGAGTAGGAGATGGCATCAGCAGTGATTTTAAGGTATTCAGCTGGTAGTTGATCTGAGGCTAGTGTTGTTGGGTTTAGCTTTTTTTTAGGTATTTTTATAGTACAAGTGGGGACAGGCTGAAATGAAAAGCTGTTGTTGTTCTGAATTGACTTTAAGTGGGGGAATCTGGTGTAGAGCAGTTGCTATTTGTAAGGGCCCTTATGGTTTCTGTGAAATATTTAATGAATTGTATTTCTGTATTTTCTCTACTGTTGCTTAGAAAAAGTTGACTTTCTCACAGATTCTTTGTACATTTGGTCTTGTTGTCATGGGATTTGTATTTATGAGTCTTAGAATTCCAAATGCATACCTCAAGATCACACTGTGCAAGATGTGTGTAAGAAGGTACCATGGTCTTGTCCAAAAGATGTAAGATATTGTTCCAAATTAGTACTTAACAGTATCACTTACATGGATCCTGTTGACATAGCCAACCTGCTAGCAGATAGGTTCAGCACAACCTCACCCCCCCGTCCCCCCCCAAAGGCCCTTTTAACATCCCGATACTTGTCCCGCACCTCACGTCTCCATAAATCAAGTGCTAAAGGCCCTATCTAATGCAAAAAAACACAGCTTCCATGGGACCTGATAGTATCCCAGGCTGAATTGTGCACCATCTCCTGCAAGAACTGGCTTCACCCTTGAGCACCCTATTCAACCACAGCCTAAGTACAAACTTCATTCCATCAGAGTGGAGAGCTGCCATTGTCATCCCCTTGCACAAAGGTGGTGCCACTACTGACTCTGAAAACTATCGCCCCATTAGCTGGACAAGTCTGATCTGTGAAGCCATTGAGCGTATTGTTATGGATCTCATAAACAAGGACATAGGCAATCTCCAAGCACTTGACTCCACTCACTCTGGATTCTTCAAGGGCAGATCTTGCCTGTTGAACCTGGTTAACTTCTCTGAGACTGTCAACAATGCTCTGGATGAGGGAAAGCCAGTGTATGCAACTTAACATGACTTGACCAAGGCCTTTGACACAATTTCCCCACTCAGGCATCATCAACAAGCTAACACAACTTGGCATAAATCCATCAGGTGGGTGGCCAACTGGCTCACTGACAAGACCCTCAAAATCAAAGCAGGTGCCTTCACATCTGATAGCAGACCGGTCAATAACAGAGTTCCCCAGGGATCTGTCCTTGGACCCCTACTGTTTGGCATCTACTTCTCAGAGGTCCAGGCAAAGTCAAAAGGCCTGTGGCTGACAACGTTTTCAGACAATTACAAGTTGGGTGCGGTCGTTGACTCCCCAAATAATGTTAACATACTGCAAGAGGGTCTCACAGCAACTAACATGATTGGTGACAAAGTCATGGCCTCAAGCTGACTGCAAAAAACTTATCATATCATTCGGCAAAATCATAGCCCCTACTGATTACCACATCGGTGGTGACCCCTTAAGAACACAACCTGTGGTGAGAGACCTGGGCACTCAGGTTGATAGCCTCACATTTGACCATCATGTAGTGCCAGTGGTCATAAAACCCTTTTACTTGGTTCATCTCATAAGTAAAGGGAATGCATCCAGACAAAAGAAGGTAATTATCTCTCTATACTCCTCCCTGATTAGACTAATAATTGAGTACAATGCCCCGTTTGGAATGTACCTCTCCGAATATCTGCACTAACTGAAAAGACCACTGAAATACCTTACAAAGAAAAGCCATGGCCTCCAACACCTGTTCTATGTGGACAGGCTGACACAGACTCCGCTACAGTTTGCTGTGAGGGAAAGGTTAGTTTGCTTTTTATTTGTTGTATTTTGTATTACTTTATTGCCTTTTCCTTTTTTGTATACTGTGATTTGTTTTCTTTACACTGTGTTTTACTTATATTCTACTTTTAACTGTGTATTAAAACTTGAAAAGACACCACAGCTCTGTCTCTTGTGAGTCAGTCAGAAATTTCTCCCACCCTCCTACCTGGTTACTGTTGTGTTCTTAAACACCACTTTCTTTCTAGTTGCTTGCCCCTTATGTTAATTTGACCATATATCTTATTTCCTCTCTGCTTTTACTGGCTGGTGTGAGTAAGCTCAAAATTATCATTTTGTGAAATCACTCCCCTTCAACTATTTCAGTTTATTGGCCATCTTACTGTATTCCATAGTACCAGAGTAAAAAAGTGACCACCCACTTTAAATCTGTCTTGCTATTTTAAAAATAGTGACTCCACTAAAACTTAACTTTTTAGACAGGTAAAACTTAAGTTACCTACTTTCACATCTAACACTGCAGTGCTTAGGATAGACCATTTTTTTTCAGCTTACCTTTAAGGATCTATTGCAAGACCACCAGTCATTGGAGAACCCACATTCTGCCTCTCAGTAGCCATCTTGGGATTAGTGCTTCTGTTCTCTCTTGGTGAGAGAAGGAGTGCATTTCTATTATTTCATGAAGACCGCTGATCACCAGAAAGCATAATAACTGCTTTATAGGTGACAGCTTGGAATCTGTGCTTATATTTTGATCCTGGTGAGAATAGGAGCAGAGTGCATTGACTCCTGACTCTTTCTGGTTGAAGAGAGAATGTCTGTGCTTAACATACCTGATTAGTCTGGTTGCTATTCGAGGCATCTACCAGAAAAAGGCTACAAGCCTGCAGACCCTTGCATCATCTGAGACAAGACAGTGGATCATCAAACAGGCTGTGGCCTGCTTCTCTTCTAGGGATTGGTGCTAATATTTTGCTTCTGGAGAGAGAAGAGTTGGGAGGTTGGCATAATGGTTAAGGTATTTAACTTATAGACACAAGGTGCAGGGTTTGATTCTTAGACAGAGTAATTGGCTAGTCTTAAAATGGCCCACAAGGGCAGTTAGCCTAATACCAATTTATAAACCTACGAAGAAGCAAAGGAATGATGTATCCCAACAGAGTGAAGTTGTGCTGAGACCAGCATTAGTAGACATTCATGTGACTTCCCTCTTTTCATCATTCTTGACAAGCTAATTCTTTATTTTTCAGTAAGTACTACTTGATTTCTTCCTAAATTCAGAATATCTGCCAAAATATTTCATCCTTAAATTTTCAGGGTCTATGTATTAGTTTCTACTTACATGTTTGGAACTGCTCTGTACAGATTCAGTCACCTTGGGTGACATGTTTCCTGCAAAAGGAATATATAAGGAAACAGCTCCAGTACTTAGTAATAATGACCATCCCTCCTGGCATGTCTAAAGGTCAGCTTCTTGTGCTTTCTCCTAGTAACCTGGTGAACATGGGCATTCTGAGACAGTGGAGCAACTGCCTCATGTACACAGGCAACCCTCTCCTCTAACCTTCCAACAGTCAGATTTGAGAGAGATGCACTTATATATCCAAAGTGGAAGCCAGATACTCTCAGACCAAGACCAGAATAGCTGTTCAAGAGGATAAGGTCAACACATGCACCACACCACATGCAACACATAGCCCTACAGAACACCCACCTTCCCAGCTTTAACATAAAAATACAAACCACACACCTCCTTTCGTGGAGGATCTCTATAGAAATCTACCCAAACAGCAGAGACCTCCAAGGCAGAAACGCACTCGACCACCACAACACAGCACAAACCACAAGACATATAGCTCACCTACACAGTGTGCCCCTCAACCTAAGCCCCTAAGGCAAAACAAGCTTGCCCAATACACTAATCATAGGTGACTCGATAGTGACACACACTGATGTCCCACTCACTAGGCTGAATAAGAAGGTAACAGTTAGTTGTCTATCAGGTGCCAGAATCCAACCCACAACACACACACACACTCAGGTTACTCCACAACAAGTACAACTATGACTCTGTCTCTGACCATGTGGGTGTGAATGACCTGAGATGCACCTCCTTAGACTATATGAAAAGAGACATGGAGGAGCTCTCAGATTATGTGGCCCAGGCAGGTATGACCCTAGCCCTGAGCAGCATCCTACTACTGCTCAGAATGATACCGCAGCACAAGCAGAAAATTATTGACTTCAACAATTGGCTAAATTTCTGGTGTCACTCTAAGGGGATCCAGTATATGTCTACTTGGGATGATATGACTGACAGACCTCAATGCTTTGCCAGAGATGGTCTGCATCTGTCAACCCTGGGTTTCTAGATACTGGCTAAGGCTCATGCCACCCCTATAGTGCTTTTTTAGGAGATGTTCCAAAGACCAAATTACCACTGTAGCAGCTATAAATAAATGCAATCTGAGGGTCATGCTGCTCAATGCTAGAAATCTAACTCTCAAGATGCACTTGCTCGAAGCACTCCTCAAAATGGAGAACATCGACATTTGTGCTGTAACAGAGACCTGGTTTAAAACAGCAGAAAGCACCACTGCGCTACCAGACTATAACTCAATCCACACCTTTCGGCCCCAGAACATGGACTGACGCTCCAAAGGCAGTGTTGTCTCCATATTCATAAAGGATATGTACACCTCCAGACTAGTAGCCCAGCATAATGCATCTGAGATACTTCAGGTACAACTAACAGTGGGTAAGGAGGTAATTCAGGTTGTATCCTGCTATAGGTCTCCAACCATGTTCCAAGACTCTCACTCCATGTTCCTAAGCATCCTGGAAACTATTAGGTTCCAACCCAACACTCTCATACCAGGTGACTTCAACTACCCCTCCATCAACTGGTAAAACTACTCATGCACCAATACACTGGCCCAATGCTTCCTAGAATTCATCAATTTCAATGCCCTGGACCAGCTCATTCTTACCCCCACTAGAGGAAGCAACACCCTTGACCTGGTTATTAGTAACATGAGCAACCATTGCTCTACACCAATAGTCAATTCCTCCCTGGTTAGATTCTTCCACAAACTAATCACCATGGAAATCGACATCTCACCCACACACCCCGCAAAGGTAACCACCATGAAACAACTTCTCCAAAGCTGACTTTGGGCTCCTAAAAACAGAGGTGGCTAATGTCACAGCACCCATGTCAATGAAAAATAGATGCATGACTGCTGAATCATACACCAATGCACCTTATGAACATGTACATAAATACATGGAACTAGCCATACCCAACAGAAAAAGAAGCTCTCCTCCTAAAAATGGAAGCCAATCTGGTGGTCCCCTACCACTACTAAACTCTACAACATAAGGAAGAAACTGTTGCAGAAAAATGTGAAGTCCCAAGACTGGAAAAACTCTATGTGGGTGTGAATGACCTAAGATGCACCTCCCTGGACTATATGAAAAGAGACATGGAGGAGCTCTCAGATTATGTGGCCCAGGCAGGTATGACCCTATCCCTGAGCAGCATCCTACCACTGCTCAGAATGATACCGCAGCACAAGCAGAAAATTATTGACTTCAACAATTGGCCAAGTTTCTGGTGTTATTCTAAGGGGATCCAGTATCTGTCTACTTGGGATGATATGACTGACAGACCTCGATGCTTTGCCAGAGATGGCCTGCATCTGTCAACCCTGGGTTTCTAGATACTGGCTAAGGCTCATGCCACCCCTATAGTGCTTTTTAGGAGATGTTACAAAGACCAAATTATCACTGTAACAGTTATAAATAAATGCAATCTGAGGGTCATGCTGCTCAATGCTAGAAATCTAACTCTCAAGATGCACTTGCTCGAAGCACTCCTCAAAATGGAGAACATCAACATTTGTGCTGTAACGGAGACCTGGTTTAAAACAGCAGAAAGCACCACTGCGCTACCAGACTATAACTCAATCCATACCTTTCGGCCCCAGAACATGAACTGAAGCTCTAAAGGCAGTGTTGTCTCCATAGTCATAAAGGATATGTACACCTGCAGACTAGTAGCTCAGCATAATGCATCTAAGATACTTCAGGTACAACTAACAGTGGGTAAGGAGGTGATTCAGATTGCATCCTGCTATAGGTCTCCAACCATGTCCCAAGACTCTCACTCCATGTTCCTAAGCATCCTGGAAACTATTAGGTTCCAACCAAACACTCTCATACCAGGTGACTTCAACTACCCCTCCATCAACTGGTAAAACTACTCATGCACCAATACACTGGCCCAACGCTTCCTAGAATTCATTAGTTTCAATGCCCTGGACCAGCTCATTCTTACCCCCACTAGAGGAAGCAACACCCTTGACCTGGTTATTAGTAACATGAACAACCATTGCTCTACACTAATAGTCAATTCCTCCCTGGTTAGATTCTTCCACAAACTAATGACCATGGAAATCGCCATCTCACCCACACCCCCCGCAAAGGTAACCACCATGAGAAACTTCTCCAAAGCTGACTGTGGGGTCCTAAAAACAGAGGTGGCTAATGTCACAGCACCCATGTCAATGAAAAATAGATGCATGACTGCTGAACCATACACCAATGCACCTTATGAACATGTACATAAATACATGGAACTAGCCATACCCAACAGAAAAAGAAACTCTCCTCCTAAAAAAAGAAGCCAATCTGGTGGTCCTCTACCAATAATAAACTCTACAACAGAAGGAAGAAACTGTTGCAGAAAAATGTGAAGTCCCAAGACTGGAAAAACTCCCTTATTAACCTCAACATAAAGTTGAGATCCTTCATCAAAACCTCTAAAGCCAGATATGAAGGCAGAATTGCGGCAGACACTAAAAATAACCAGAAAGCATTCTATAGTTATATCAAGAATCTCCATGGCAATACCCAGGTTTGCTCTGAGTTACTGCACAATGCTACCTCCTATACTGAGTCAACAGATATTGCCAACATACTGGCTGACAGATTCAGTGGCAACTTTACCTCCTCTCCCCCCCTAAAGAACTAATCACAATACCGGAAGAATGCCAGGCACCCAGCATTACTGCATCACAGGTTAAAGCTGCATTGTCCAAAGCCAAGAATACAGCTTTCATGGCACCCAACAACATCCCTGAATGTGTTCTACATGAAGTACAAAGTGAACTGGCACCACATATGTGTGCCCTGTTCAATCAGAGCCTCATCTCAGGCTCACACTGCTACAGACATCCCTCTCCATAAAGTGGGAGTGAATACAGATCCTTGGGATTATCGCCTCATTAGCCTGATGAGTCTGATATATAAGGCTATGGAGTGCATCATCATAGACCTAATTAACAAGGATATAGGGAATCTCCAAACTCTGGATCCCACACAGTTTGTTTTTGTGAAGGGTAGACCATGCCTGCTTAACCTGGTTGACAACTTTGACCCAGTCACTAGAACTGTGGATGAGGGCATGGCAGTTCATACAGCCTACCTCAATCTGGCCAAGGCTTTTGATACCATTCCTCACTCAGGAATTATTGCAAATCTCACCAAACTAGGCATCAACTCCTATATCACTAGATGGGTTGCAAATTGACTCACAGATAGAACCCACAATGTGAAAGTAGCAGACTCCAAGTCAGACTGCAAACCAGTCATGAGACGAGTCCCACAGGGATCAGTCCTGGGTTTTCTCCAGTTTGGCATCTACTTCTCAGAAGTCCAGGCCAACATAGACGGATGCTGGCTGACCAGGTTTGCTGATGACTGCAAGCTGGGAGCCAATATTAACTCCCCAGGTGATGTATACATCCTACAGAAAGGCCTCACTGAGACCAATGGGTGTCGAAACCATGATCTTAAGCTTATTGCCAAAAAATGAGTCATCATCCCCTTTGGGAAAAACGCAGTTTCTACTATTTACCACATCGACGGGAGCCCACTGAACACTGAAGGCATTATAAGAGATCAGGGGACACAGGTTGACAGCCCCCTCTGCTTCGACCACCACATTGTTGCTGTGGTCAGAAAGTCCTTCTATGTGGCACATCTCATTACCAAGGGTTTTGCATCCAGGAAGAAAGAGATCATCATTTCTCTCTACTCTTCCCTCCTTAGGCCAATCATCAAGTATAATGCCCCATTTGGCATGTACCTCACTAGACACCTGCAACAGCTGGAGAGGCCACAAAAGTACCTCACAAAGAGGATCCGAGGCCTTAAACACTCAAATAACTCCAGCTATTCTCTGTCTCATATCATCTACTAACAGGCCATTTCTGCTTGACATACAAAGCCATGCCTGACCCAGCTCTGTTAGAAATGCTACATCTAAAGAAATCCAAATTCCTCCACACCACATGCTCCACAGACCTCAACCTCATTACCACAATCAACAGAATATGCTGGAGGCACAGGTTCACAACCCAGAGACTGCCCATGCTCTGGAATAGACTTCCCATACATGTCAAGCAGAGCACCTCACTGGCCCTCTTCAATAGAAATCTTGATGAGTGGATGGGAAATAGTTCACATCGGGGATCACTGCAGTGGCTTGGGTGGCATGATGCTAGAGCACTTCTATGGGCTAGGCTTGTAAAGGCTCTAGGGCCATTAGCCTAGTACACACCTATAAACCTATGAACCTATTACTCAGGGGTGATCTGTGTCTCTCCTACAAGGCAATCTCAGACCCTGCCCCACTAGAGATGCTCCATATCTGTACATCTAACTCCCCATGCATTACCCACTTGAAAGGACTGAGCCTATTATGCGACATCAACAAAATCTGCTGGAGAGGAAGGTTTGTCTCCCAGAGGCTGTCCTGTCTCTGGAATAGACTTCCCTTGCATGTCAAACAGCGCAGCTCACTGACCTTCTTCAAGCGCAACCCTGATGAGTGGATGGGAAACCACAAATATGTCCCAGGGATTCCACTTGTGTCCCTCACTGACAGGGGCAATAGGTGCTGGCTGAGGTTTATTTTTGGGAATAAACTGTTGGCTAGGCTTGTAAGGACCCCAGGGCCATTAGCCTAGTAACCTCCTATGATCATATAACTAAGTTAGCTGCATGATTTCTTCCCATTGGAATGAATTGTGACTGCATTTATGTGTGTATGTATATCAATATCTATAGCTAAACTATATCTACATCTATCTCTCTCTCTTTATATATATATATATATATATATATATATATATATATATAGATAGATAGATATATGATGTATTACTTGTTGTGCTACTTTAAAACATATGTAGTAGTGCATGGAGAGCCATGAGTGCTCTCCAAAAATGGAAAAAATACAAATATTTTATGTGCTACTGTAGCTTGATATCCAACTGCATCAGTGCTTACAAAGGTGTGTAACAAATGGTACACTCCCCATAAGCATTGCTACGGTCAGGTGTAAGGGAAGGGGAGTTCCTTCACTCTCAACAGTCTTTTGATATTTTTCCTGCTATGTCCAGGTAAGTTTACAGATGTCAGTCTGTAAGTAACTTATTTCAAATAGGGCAGTACTTAAAACCTGTCTTTGAGTTTTTTCCTTACTTGCTGTCTATGGCGGTAGCGTTGTTACCTCACAGCAACAGGTTTTCCCGTTCGATTCTCGGTGTGGCTTGGGAGTGACTTCTGTGTGGAGTCTGCATGTCCTCTCTGTGGTTGGTTAGCGTTTGAAAGGCATGCATACGTAAATAGGTGTGCCTTCGTTGGGCATCGAGCTGGCACCTCGGTGTTTTGTAAAAATCTACTGCCAATCATTAGCAGACTGGAGTTCCGCTGTGGTGACCCCTTACTGGGAAAAGCCGAAAAGACAAAGAAACTTGCTGTCTATGTAACAGCACTCACTAAGTACTCTACTGACTTTGAAAGCCAGTAAAACACTTATTGATTTTTTTCTTTTGTAGCTGATGCAAAGAGTTATGATTGGGTCTCACTGATCATAACCCATTATTATGTGTTCTCTATGTGGATGGCAAGATTCGTTCTCGAGGCAAATTTTTTGACATCCATCTCGCGGACACATAACATAGTTACGACTGGAAAACTGATCATAACCTTGTGTGTGCAGCATTGCCATTTTAAATATTGTATACTATGCACTCCAGTGCTATTTGCGATGAGGTAACTGCTCACATCATTCTTATTGTGCTGCTATGTTGTACAAAAGAAAAGTTACCATTTATATTGAAATGCCAGTGTACCCTGAGATTATTGACCCTATCATTTGACATGTGTGTGTAACCAGAGATGAGCATCATAGCATGGTGTAGAAATGGATGTTCTTCATTACACAAGAATAAAAACATAATTCATATCAGAACACTGTATAAACGAGTTAACGGTAATTGAACTCATAGATAGCCATCCTACCAAAAATGATCAGTAGTACCTCTTGGGAGTGATCATTTTACCAGTTTTAAGCCCTTCAGCACTAGAAAATTGAATTGCTGTCAGAAATTACAAAAGTTTAATCCACCAAAGCCATTTACCTTCTCAAAACGATTTGCTTGTTCAGCATGAAATAAAGGTTTCCATGCTTCACAACTGCAACCAAGTTGGACAAACAAATAAAGGCACTTCAGATAAACACTTTGTTGTAGTCAATAGGCAAGGCAGTGGGGATGATATAGTGATTCATTCATTCTTAGAGGGCCAAAGTGTCACATATGAAACATGAATTAGTAACCTTAATGAACATTCAATTCAGGAATGAAATCTTGCACGAGAGGGAGTATACACAGATGTGTAAAAGCCAAAGGAGAACGCCTTGAAGCTTTTGTATGGTGCTTGTATGAATGGACTGAAAGTTTTAGGCAAAATAAATCAAAAGATGAATATATGAGACCCTGAACTTAGATTAGGCTGGCTGAGGTGTCACAAAATGTATAACTTGAGGTGAATTTAACTTTAGTAAAAGCAATACAAGTCACTTGGAAAACTGAATTAGTAAATAACCAAAGTGCTAACTCCAATATGAGAAATGTTGTGTGTGCATAAAACACAGATAAATGACAAGCATGAGCATTTCCTGGATTCAGAAACTGCAGTGCTTAATAATGAATCAAAATGGCAAACGAAACACCATATTCACTAAACTCAAATGAGTTTCAATGTTGACACAAAGGTCAATGTTACTGTGATATCATGCGGTACCCATAGAAACTGTGTGAGTTTGAGGACAAAACCTACTCAATACTAATGAACTATGAATGTCATTACTTTGTCCATGCAGTACAACAAAGTGTTGATATTACTTATCAAATCTGACTCCCACACACTCCCTACAACTCTTTGGTTTTACCAAAATTATCACTACTGCTACTTGAATAGACAAATGCAGTAATAGGGAGTCCACCACACCTAAAAAAATTAACACTCCCAGCTGCCTACTTAACATCATCAGTGACCATCTAATGACCTTTGTCATGAGACAATCTAGGCAAGCACATAAATACATAATCTATAATAATGTGCATACACTCATTAGTTACCTTAGCAATTACAATTAGGATATTCTAAAACACATACCCCTAGATGATGCCATAAATCACCTTAACAGCGCATTCCTTAACACACTAAATGAACTAGCTCCCATCAGATCAAAATGAATTAAATCCAGCCCCACCTCATGTTTCTATAGAGAAACCAGGCAACTCACGTGAAACAGATACAAAGCTTGGAAAGCATGGTCTTATGACAAATCACTACAAAAATGACAATATTTTATACAGCTTAGGAACCTTTCTAAACAAAAAATCACATCAGACAAAACTAAATAGTTTTCCAAGCTACAAAACAACTACCAATAGAACTCTAAGCTTTTATGGGAAGCAATCAAAAGACTGTTAAGCCAGGCCAAACTGCACCTCCTTCACCAACTACCACCAACAACTCAGTCCATATAGCTACCCAATTCAACACACATTTCATACACTCTGTCTTCTCCCTACCTACCAACAAATCACCCACCAGCCTCACTATCCCAAACAGTACTAATTAACACCAAAGTTCTTTCTTCCTCCAACCAGTACCTCTTCTATCATAAGATGGGTCTACCTGAGAACGTCGACAGATGAGAAGACCGACAACGAAATCACCGCCGCCAGAAGATCGACAAGTCAGAAGACCGATGGATGAAAACACCGATGTGGAGAACACCGAGACGGGGAAAGGCTGTGTAAGTATGCGGTAGTGACGGACGTTAGGGTGCGAGTAAGGTAAGTGTGCGATGTTGACGGTCTGTAGGGATAGGGGTGGGTTAAGTGAGTTAGGGTTAGGGCGCGGGTTAGGTAAGGGTGCAGTAGTGATATTTTTTGGGTTAGGGGCGGGTTAAGTGAGTTAGGGTTAGGGCGCGGGTTAGGTGAGTGTGCGATAGTGACGGACCTTAGGGTTAGGGTTTCGGTTAGGGTTGTAGATAGTTGTGTATGTAAGGTTTAGTGTTTGTTTGTAAGGATTTTGGTGTGCTTGTGTTGTGTGTGTGGTTTTTGGACGGGGGATTTGTTTTGTTTGTTGATTGTTGTTATGATGTGTTGAGTGTATGAGGTGTTGTGTTTGTGAACTGTCGATTATGTGGTGTTGGTGATTTCGTTGTCGGTGTTATGCACTGTCGATGCTGTAAGGTAGATCCTATAAGATACCTCCTAAAACTAAAAAAAAAATTCCACACCAGCTGCTGAAAACCTGCCATCAGAATATCTCAGAACTGCTTCAGATGATACAGCATTCCTTGTACCTATAATCATAAACCGATCAATTAGAGAAAGCTACTTCCCTGTCATTCGAAAAAAAATGCCACATCACACCTCCACATAAAGGGAGAACATCCGTAACCTCGCCAATTACCAGCCTATAGCCAATCTACCTCCACTTTCCAAAATATTAGAAAACTGCATTCATTCCCAACTCCTTTCCCATCTTCAATATAAGTCTCCTTTCCATCACTTGGCTTAGTTTCTGACCTCACCACAGCACACCTACTGCTCTATACAGTTTTACTTTCTGTCACTTTGGCTTCAAACGTAGGAAAAAAAAAAAAAACATGGACATGTGGCAAATGGAAAGCATTTGAGAATATCTGCAAGGCAGTCAGCACTTCAAAGCCAGGGCATAAAATTTACACTCCTCTCATTGCAAGAATGTCAGCCATATTGCTGTAAACTCTTCTTTGACATATACCTTTGCAGGTGTCCCAACTCTGTCTTTACATTTGAATTCTCTGTACTGCTGCTTGCTACATGCTATATTGTTTAGGGTATACATTGCAATTCAACTTTCAAAAGCATTTTCATAACTAAGCTGTGTTTTCACAATAAAACAGCATTTCCATAGCTTTTTAATAATTTTCTAACATTGGTTTTGCAACTGTATTTTATCTATCTATCTATCTATCTATCTATCTATCTATCTATCTATCTATCTATCTATCTATCTATCTATCAATATAAATATGCACACACACACACACACATTTATTATATTTATATATATATATATATATATATATATATATATATAGATATATATATATATATATATATATATATATATATATATGTGTGTGTGTGTGTGTGTTTGTGTGTATATTATTTTACATTTGTTGACCAGGTTAGTCCATCTAAGCTGACAGCGCTTTTTCAGTGGAGGCTCGGGGAGAAAAGCTGCAAATGTTAATAGAGATAATGAGAGTATTAAAGGTATAAAAATATTTATAATATATATAGAAAAACATTTGAATGAAAAAAGTTATAATATAATGAATAGAAACTTCTAAACTTTTTTAAAATTTTTGATAAAAACAAAAGTAAAGACAATGTTACAAAGTTTAGGTTATGGATGACCTAAGGTTTTGTTTAGAAGATGCAGTGTTTAGAGAATATCATAGCTCAGGAAGAATCCAGTAAGTAAGGATAATAGGAGTGTGATCGGAGTAGGTATATAGCTAGATTGAGTGAAGAGTGAGCATACATAGATAAGGTGGTGATGCAGATATGCAGAAATTAACACTGGATAGAAGACAGGCAAGAGTGCTGCAGTAGGATAGGAAGTCAAAGTTATGGAGGGTGTGTACAGTGGCAGGTCCATTTGCATTTCAGGTATTATTTTGTGGCAGATTTAAATTCTTTAACTTTGCTGAAAATCCTAATTTCCTGTGGGAATGTATTCCAAGACGTGGCTGGATTATTTAGTTATAGAGGTTGCAGCCAATTTTGTTCTTAGGTTTATGGATTTGTAGTAGATCTTGGCCTTAGATATATATATATATATATATATATATATATATATATATATATATATATATATATAAGTATATATATATATATATATATATATATATATATATATATATATATATATATATATATATATATATATATATATATGTATATATCTCAAGCCAGGTTTTATAGATTATAAATCATGGACATATCCTCACATGTAACCAATGTTAAAGCCTATTACCAAAATTTGTTGAGCTGGGTTTCACTAAATTGTGAGAAATGATCCCTAAATGAATGACCTGAATTGACATAGATATATATATATAGATATATAGATACATAGATATGTACACATATGTGTATATATATATATGTACATATGTACATTTAGATAGACTTGAAAACAATATCTTCATTCAAAACAAAAAGACTGGCATCACATTAATTGATATTATATTATATCATGCAGGTTTTTCTACTTCTACAACAGTCAGTGGGGTTTTGCTAACAATGTCATAAATGAGTGTATTTATAAATATATATATATATATATATATATATATATATATATATATATATGTGTGTGTGTGTGTGTGTGTGTGTGTGTGTGTGTGTGTGTGTGTGTGTGTGTGAGTGTGTGCGTGTGTGTTTGTAGTTCTAAGAATGTCTGAATCGGAAAAGACTACAATATACTGAGAACCTGGAGATCAGGAACTCTGACACCCATATTACAATGTACAAAAGCTTGACCTATGGTGACAGTCAAGTGAACTGAATGATGTGAATAGAATACCTCTTATGTGCAAGGTCACCTTCCTCCAGTTAATAACTACTGTTTGTGATGTGATACTGCACTTCGCTACAGCAAGCCTCGCCTCAATCTGAGTGCTTTCTTTCCACATCAAAATCTAGGGCATTAAAAAAGAAATCTTAACTAGTTCTTCTGTTCATTCAAAAGGGCTGCAGCTAATCATAGCTCCCCAAGTACAGGTTACAAACTGAGCACACCATCAGAGTTTGGCCAGGTGATTTTAAAACAGCATTTATCATCCACTCAGAGTAACTTCACAAACTACTCATGCTACATAAGTTTTGTAAAGTAAAGGGAAAATGCTTTATACTCAGTTACGAGCATTTTAAGAGAAGCCACCACTCCTAAACTAGTAGTATTTTAATTAGTATACAGAGAGATATGAGAATATGCTAGTATTTTTTTAACTTGCATGCAAGTATAGTGCAAATTAATCTGTACCCTACAGGTTTTGTGCTAGTTTTACTAGGCAGATATACTGCAAAAAACTAACCATATTTAGATACCTTGTTTGAACTTTAGTGGAATGTGACAGACTGAAGTAAAGCAAATATAAAGAAGTGTTTCAGTTCTAAGTAGTGAGTTAAGCCTGCAAAACTGGTACCTTTTGAAAAGAAATGTACATGCTGTACCTGGTTGTACCTAGTAATGAATAACTCATCATTGTTCATGTAAGCCTTACTGTATGACACAGTGATATACTATACTTAGCTGAATTATTTGGTTGAGCCATTGTTATATTTAAAAAGCGCACATCATCGAGGTCTTGTAAAGTTAAATATAGAATTATCCAATGTGCCTTTTCTACTTTTACCTTGAATGCGAATGTCACAGAGTGCAGCATGATAATTAATGTTTAAATGGACTCATTTCTTTTAATTAAACAAACACTATACAGGTTACAAACGTTGATGGGTTTTCTGCCTTGTGTTTGGTCTAGTTCTAAAACTAAGACTTCAGATGCAAGCAGTAAAGGCATGATGGTTTTCTCATATATTTCAGCTTTTGTTAAATGCTAGTATATATTCAGGCCTCAGCTATATAATTCATTTGGGCTTGATGCAAAAAAAAAAAAAAAAAACATAGTATTTATTTATTTATTTAAGTTTCTTTACTGATCCCTATAGGCCATTTGCAGACACAGCCCATGTATAATTAGTATTTTTGCACCTCAAATTCTGCAACAATACTTTGCTACATAATTATTTGCAGAAATGTTCAGCTTCATTTACTATCTGTGATGACCTACAGATCTAGTCAATGTGTTTATGCTAAAAGTGCTTGACAAGTGTTGCAGGCTTTACCTCTGGCACAAAAAGTAAACTATCAAGTAATAAAAGAAGCTGCCTAACCAAAAGAAAAATTGTTTTCTATTTTCAAATCTTGAAAGGCTTGTTACCACTTCTGTTCAGCAAGGCAACAAACTAGTTAAAAGACTTAGAGCGATGTGTTGAAGACAATGAACTATGTAGACAACTGACTATCATAAAATAAGTCATTTAAGGCTTCTGTACTACAAAAACTGTGCAGTAATGTGACATGACATGTAGAATCTTCATGATGTATTGCCACTTAGTAAGGATTCACAGAATAAGTAATCCTTAGCATGAAATTACATTCAACAGTTCTTAGCTGTTGAATTGTTAATTTGCCAGCTGACATTTTTTCTGCCAAACTCGGTAACTTAGACTTCTCATTAAAGAATTTAAAAGCCCTGCAGGATTGTGCCAGGCATATATGCACTGTTTTCTTGGCATAGTGCTACAAATCCTATCTGTTGCATACTAGTGCACTGTGACTTTAAAGAATTGCAGTGAATGAAATTATTTCATTTTACATATAACAGTGGTCTCTCT